>NC_084472.1:42612926-42890426 GCF_027409185.1 Cynocephalus volans
TCCGAGGTTCAATGGGCTTGTCTGGTGAGGGCCTTCTTCTTGATGGGGATGTGCCGAGTGACCCGAGGCAATGCAGTTTATCACAGGGTGCGGGTGACCAAAGCGAGCTAATATGCTTCTTTCTCTCCTGATAAAGCTGGTGCTGCCACTCGGGTGATAACCCATCCATCCACCAACTCATCCATCCGTGATGGTATTAATTCACTCAAGAGGGCATAGCCTCATGATTCAATCACCTCTTAAAGACCCCACCTTCAACGCTGCTACATTGGGGATCAAGCGTCCACGTGACCTTTGGAGGGGACAAGCATTCAAATCACAGCAACGTTAATAAGATGTTGCGTAGAAGTGGGGATAAGAGGCATTATTGTCTTTTTCCCAATCTTGAAGGGAAAGCTTTTGGCATTTCATTAGTCAGTCTTATGTTTCCTGCAGGTTTTCGTAGAGATCGTTTTGTCAGGTCAGGCAGTTGTCTTCTATTCCTACGTTGTCCGGGGTTTTTGTTCCTGTCCTTGTCTTTCCTTTTACTTTTTAAAAAATATCAACGATAGGTTGTACATTTTATGAATCACTTCTCTGCACTTTTGGAAATGATGACCTAATTTCTTTATTTTGCAATGTGGCACACTGACTGTATCACGTGATTCACTAACCCTAAACCAACCTTGCCTCAGTCCTAAGACACACTGAACTTGAATATTACGTATCACTGATTCAATTTGCTCCTAGTTTGCTTTGGATTTGTGAGTATATTAATGAATGGGATTGGGCTGTTCTAATGCTTTCAGTGTCCTTGTCAGGTCAGAGCTCTTACACATCTTTTATTGAATACTTCTATAACTATTTGTCTTCTGGATACTATCGTAAATGGTATTAACTAAAATAGTTTTTCGAAAGTGTTGCGATAGTTTCAGTACGTGAGTCCCCCATGGATCTGTCTCAATTGTTTGTTATTCCTCATACTTCTCTGTGTTGTTCTTAAGTTGGCATGTGTGCCAGGCAGTGTAATTGAGACTTTATTTTTTAGAAATAATCTGAGATGAAGGATGATGGTATCCTCTCACAGAGGTGATTTAGGTTTGTTTCTGCCTTGCGTCTGGAGCGAGGCCCGGCAGTCCAGGAATATCTGAATCCCGTTTCAGGGACTGAGGGTTTTCTGGGCCGCATAGGCAATGGGTAGCAGAGGTTGGGCAACTTAACTTGTTGTCTGTATTTATTCCTAGGACAGGGCCCAGACCAGGGTCCTCAATCTTGCTGGGCCTAGAATTCCAACTTTTGTGCCCTCAGCACCTTGAGGTTGTCGACAGTGCTTGGTGTCCTAGCATCGTAGAAGTAGGCAAATGTCCGTAGGAACAATGGCTTCCAATGGCATGGCCACCTATGCGCATCTATGAATACTGTAGTCCTCCCTTATTTGTGGTTTTCCTCTCCTTAATATCAGTTGCCTGCAGTCCAATGTGGTGTGAAAATATCAGATGAACAATTACAGAAATAAACCGTTCAGAGGTTTTAAATTGCGAGCCGTTCTCTGGAGTGTGACAAAACCTCACATGGCCCCGCTCCATACCGTAAGCATTCCTTTTTCCAGTGTGTCCACCTGTACACCCTCCCTGCCCGCTCGTGACTGGGAGGCCATCCTGGTGATCAAATCAACTGTCACCCTATCGCGGTGTTTGCGTCCGAGTCGCCGTATTTTACTTAATAATGGCCACAACGCACAAGAGCGGTCATGCTGGGAATTCGGATATGTCAAATAGAAGCCATAAAGTGCTTCCTTTAGGCGAAAAGGTGAAAGTTCTCTACTTAGTAAGGAAAGGGAAAAAAATTATATGCTGAGGTTACTGAGATGTACTGTCAGAACAAATGTTGTGTCTGTGAGATTGTGAAGAAGTTCAAAGAAATTCATGCTGGTTTCGCTGTCGCACCTCAAACTGCAAAGATTTTGGCCACAGTCTAGGCAACAATGTTTAGTGAAGATGAAAAAGACATTAAATTTGTGGGTGGAAGACATGGACAGGAGCATGTTGCAATAGATGGTACTGTCCGAGGTTTCGGACATCCGATGGGGGGCCTGATATCTACATCCAACGGATGAGGGGAACTCCTGGGATTTTAAAATACTGAAGAATGGGACTACATAAAAATAAAAAGGAATGAAAGAGAAAGTCAAAAGATTGAGCTGGGAGAGATATTTACAACTCGTAGAACATTCAACTCATACAATTTCCTTTATATCCAATGAGCTCCCACACACCAATGTGAAAAAAGACCAACGACTTAGGAGAGAAATGGGGAACACATAGGAAAACGTGGCTCCCCGACCCCCCAAAACAAGCGACTCTTGAATACAGGAGAAGATGCTCACCACCATGAAGATGAAAATAAAAGACAATGTGGTGAAATTTGGGACCTATTAATATAGTTCGAAACATTAACAACCTGCTGTGTTGGAACAGATTATCCTAGATTGCTTGTAGATGTAGAAATTAATACAAACGCTATACAAGTAAGCCTGTAAAATTTAAAATGTATGTATATATTTAAAAGTGTATCCTTAGACACATCCATATCACTTGTAGAGTGAGAGGCTGAATGTATAAACGGGTAAAGGGCAAAAACCACAGAGAAGCTCGGGAAGCCAAACCACAACCCCTGGAGCCACCAGCCCAGAAAAGCAAACTACAGCCTCTACGGCAATCAGTCCAGGAAGCCCAATCACAACCACTGCAGCAGTTGGCACACACCAGTCAGGATCGGGTCAGCAATGCCAGCTTGGGAATTTTGGCCCCAGTGTCCAAGTCAAGACCAACTAGAGAAAGCCAAATATGCTCTCAAAACCAATCGCGTCAGATGCTCTGCTTCCAGTTAGCCTGCTTACAGCTTCCCCAAGTCAACAACCTCCAATCCGAAAATACCCGGAACCCTCCTTCCTTTTTGATAGAGAACTTTGCTACTCCCCCGCCTACCTTTGAGTTTGCCAAATGCGACCGATGGTTTCTGACTCCCTTGCTTTCTATGTATATGTACAGCGAGCGTTTTCTAAACAGTCTGTTTGTTTTTGCTTGCGTCTTTTTCATTTATTTCCACAAATCCCTTCTACTAAACTTGCATGTATGAAAAATATATTCATATTCTTTGATAGAGCGATTTCACTTGTAGGATTTTATCCCACAAACACACCTGCCTCTATGCGTGTGCGCGCGCATGTGTGCATCTGTGTCCGTGAACAGGTGTCCCTGACGTCCAGGATAGACGTTTCAAGACGCCGGTGGATACATAAAGCCACAGATAGTAGCAAACCCAGTTGCCGTCAAAGGGAGCACGTTTCTTTTCGTTTCTTCCACCCGCAAATCGAATGCCATTTCCATCCTAACCAAGCAGCCATCGTGCAGCGAGGCCGAAAGGATCGCAGTTGGATGTGCGACGGCACGAAGTTTCCTTTCCTTCTTCACAGCTTCGCAGAAGGAAGACTTGCTTTCGTGGGAGATCTTTGCAACCCTCACATATGATTTTCCCCTTTCCTTATGAAGTCCAGGACTTTTCACCTTTTCGGGTAAAGGAAGCCCTTTACGGCTTCTCTTTGGCATATGCGAATTGCCCGCATCACTCCTCTTGCACTCGGTGGCCATTACGAAGGAAAAGAAGTGTGACTTAAACGCAAGCTCTGCAATGTGGCGACAGTCGGTCTGAAAACGGAGATGGTTACTAAGTGAGCAGTGGCCCGGGAGCATCTAGGGCGTGGACGTGTAGCACAAAGGGATGACTCACGTCCCGGCCAGGCAGGCTGCGCATGCGAGATTTCATCGCACTGCTCTGAAGAGCCTGCAACTTCAAATTTCTGCCTTGTTCGTTTCTGAAATTTTCCATTTGATATTTTGGGACCTTGGTGGACAGAGGAAAACTGAAACTGGGAACGCGAAACTGCACGCAAGGGGGGAGGGGAGGGGGGGACTACTTTGAGGACTCTAGGATTGAGTCCAAGAAAGCCTTATCTGCTCCAGGATGGACAAAGGAGAGAGAGACGGCCAATCTCTTGTATATCATTTTATTTACAAATATGAACACGATCTGGGGACGATATGGATTGGTTAAAACTCTGTCCTTCTTTCCAAAGAGGCTAGTTAACATCCTCAGTGCAATTGGTGTTAAAACCTGCTGCGAGACTGAGGATTCAGAGCTTGGGGATTCTGAAGCGTCCACCAAGCAGGGCGGCAGCGTCCCAGGTGCAACGCGTGAAAACTGCAGGATTCAGATCCAGGAGGTCCCACCAACGAAAGACGCCAGTGTCCTTTGCAAGTCCCATTCCCCGACTCGAATCGCCTTTGAATTCCTTCCCAACCACCCCACCGCCCCCCGAGTTCTCTGTCCAATGCGAGTCCTCGGCTCATCGGCGGGAGTATGTGTTCCTGTAATCTCGGATCGTCTTGGCCATGAGCGGGGCTACTTTCTTGGCGGCGGCTTTCCTGGTGCTGGGGCCGCAGGAGGGGGGCCTCGCAGGGAGCGGGTGAAAGCGGCTGTGGCCACCGGTGCTGCTGGAGGGGGGCCGGCTGCTCTCCTGTGGGCGTGGGGCCGGCTGCACCTCGGCTTTATCGGGGATGGCCGCTCCTCCCGAGGCAGGCTTTTCCTGCCTCCTGGGAACCTCACAAGGCTTGTCGAGCACAGAGTGGAAGAAGATCATCTGTGTCTGTCGGCCTCTGGGCCTCTCGGCGCGTGCAGAGCGGATCTTCATCGTCACCAGCCGGAGCCGCCGCTCTCGGGCCTCCCGGAGCCGCAGGTACATCTCCCGCCACGACTCGTGCTCCTCCGGCCGGGCTTCCTTAAAGTCTCGTTGACAGCGCCTTTTCCATAAGTGGCCCGTTTCTTTCGCTAGTGTGGGATTGTATTTCTCGATGGTGCGACCTGGCTGATCGGGCGTGCACCCCTTCCACGCGGGCTCCGGAGCAGGACACGGGTCTCCCCCCGCTTCCCGGACAGCAGGGACGCTGGTCCCGAGGGCCCACACCCGCCGCTCACACGCAGTCACGGTTCTAGGCAGGCCGGCGCTCCTGGGGCCCGAGTACACCGGCATCTTCGAGTTCCTTCTGCGTCCCGTAGGAAATCCACCCTCTTCTTCTTGCTGGGGGGAAGGGAGTGCGTGTATCTCTGGCGGGAAGGAGGACATCAGTTCAAGGACAGACAGTGCCCTGTCACTGGCCCGCATCCCGGGTAACGGGAGGTCTGGCAGCACCGGCGGGGCGTCGGTGGGGACCCTTTTCAGCTTGGCTACGTGCGCTCCGGGCGGTGGCGGCTCCTCTGTCTCATTTTCCTGCACCTTGGCTAGTCTGGGAAGCAGGCTCCCATTTTCACGAGTGCGTTTAGAGTCCGTCTCGTGAAGGTCTTTGACTCTCAGAGTAGTGGCCAGAGTTTTCACCGTCCTTTCCTTTCCCTTCCAAGGCCGGCCATAGGTGGAGTATGCCTCAAAGGGCACAGCAGGCTGCTCAGAGTCAGCCTCCATATCTGCCAACTCCTCCTCTTCAGGGAGGGAGCTCTCCCAGGTGGAAGGTCTGCGTATCCCTTCTCGAGTGCTGAGCTTGTTGGAAAGCAGGCCTCCTGCGCCCTCTCCTGTGTCTAAGCTTTCTGGGCTTGGCTTCTTTGTTTCGTCTGCTTTGGGTTCGTCAGAGTCTTTGTCCCTCTTCTCCTCTAGGTGGTTGTCCCGTGCAGCGTCCAAGGCGGGTAGAGAGGGAACGCAACCGAGCTCCGATGCCTTCTCTCTCCTGGCCCGCCTAGAGGGCGGTTTGTCCTTGGTACTGTCCCCCGAGATGGCCCTTGGACCTTCCTCTGGGGAGAAGGCCTTGTGGGATTTCTGGCTGAATCCAGCAGGGAACATCTCGTCGTCCCCAGCCCCCGCCGGGCCTTTCTGCCTGTGGGAAGATACCTGCGCCGGGCTTGGGCTCACGACGGCCCCTTGCCCCCGGGGTTTGCCCAGGTGTCCCTCTTGACGGAGTCCCGGACTGCCCTGAGGGGCATCAGCGTGGCCTTTTCCAGGCTTCTGGCGGAGAACAGCGGGCTCGGGGCCCTCCTCCTCCGGGGGCACGCAATGGTCCACGCACATCTGGTGAGGACCGGCAAGGGACAGACGGATCCGGATGTGGCCATCGCCGGAAGACGCCCAGTCTGAGGAGGAAGCCAGTGCAACTGTGTAGCGCTTGGTGCTCCCGCCTCTCCTGTCGCCACCGGGAGACCCCTTGGGAGGTGTTTGGAGCTGCGAGAGTCTCCTGTGCTTTCTGTGTCCGCGCTCCGTGCCGTCGGATGGGCTCTCGGAGGCTCCGTGGCTTTCTGGGCAGGCGCCCTGCACCTTCGGCTCCTTCGGAAACTCCTCCCTGGGGCGCTTTCGGGAACGGCTCTCCTCCAAGGCCAGTTGTTCAGGCCGGGTGTCCCGCGCCACGACCAGCAACTTCTTCCACTGGGCTGCTAAGTCCCTGGCCAAGCTGCCCACGTGCTGGTGTGTGCGCAAGCACTTGACCGTCTTGCGGACTCCAGTCTCCGCCAGGGAGTGTGCTGTCACTGGCAAGGCGGAGAGTTTCTTCAGGTATTTCGCCAGCTTCTTGGGATCGGAGTGGGCAGCCAGGCGCGCCTGCAGCTTGACCACGGCGTGCAGCGCCCCGTCGGCTGCCATGGCCGTCCCGGGCGCAGCCTCGTCGGCGCAGCTGGGCGGGCGTCGCTGCTTGGGCCGCAGCTCTGTCCTCAGTACAGCGAGCAGCTCGGCCTGGGCACGCGGGTCCTCGCCGACCGCCGCCGGGCTGACCTGCTGCTTTTGCTTGGGGGTGCGGAGCCGCCGCCTGGAAGAACCGCCGCGAAGCGCTGTCCGAGGTAGAAGGAAGCCTCAGCGCGGGACTCCCGTCCTTATAAAGCCGGCACGCCCGGCTCCCGGGCTGTGAGCCGCGCCCTGATGACCAGCAGTGATTGGTCCTGGGCTTCCTCGCCTCTTGACTGATTGATTGCGTTACCAGGACTCAATCAGGAGTGACCTCTGTGGGTGGAGTTCCGGACACCGGCAGCAAGGTGTGCGAAAACACGTACTCCCCGGTGCAGTGGGTGGAAACGCTAATTGCTACCACCTGTTTGTAGAGCATATTGACAAGATCGAGCGAAAAGAAAAATTCACATAGGTGTTGACCGAGCAATTCCACTCTTAGCATTTTATAGCGTACAGAGTCAATTCCGCAATGCTGTAGAAACACTCCACGTGCACACACACGCACACACACACACACACACACACACACACACACACAGGTGTACACAGAGACCTAGAACCCAGCAGTTTCATTGTCCACTTATCCGTAGGCCGGACAGTGCATTTCATACCCTCCCTAACCTAAGCTAGGCGGGAGCATTTCTCAGAAATCTTTCCTTCATCCTCTTTCCAGAATCCCTGGAGAGAGTCATGTAAACATTCAGCCATCAGAATAGCCAGTGAACACACTGACCAGAATGAATAGGAAGGTAAAGGCTTGGGACAGAGGGACCTCCAGATCCTAAACTGATCTTTACCTTGTTGACGACTTTCTTAAAATAACAAGCAAACAAACAAGAAACGTAAACAGCCTATCAGAGATGCTTGTACAGAGGGATTTGATTCCATGCTTGCAAAATGGTAGCTGTCCAAACTCCAAACAAAAGTGTTTCCTCCTTTTTCCTTTCTAGAATCACGGAGTTTGTCAGTGTCTTCAGCTCCACCGTAGGTGATGAGGACCGAGTCGTTTAGAATTCTGTTTGGATATGGCGCTGACTCAAAAATGGCTTTTGTCCTCAGCAGAGTGTGAAGCAGCTTGCACTTGGGATCGCCTGGCCTTGAAACAATAATGTCACTTTGGAAATTCAGTTTTTATCAAGAGTAGAAAAAGAGATAGAGATAGGAAAACACAGATTTACCTGTGATGCTTGTGCAGGGGTCATGCTGACCTTCTCTGTCTCGTTCCAATCTTAGTACATGTGGGGCTGAAGTGAGCAGAAAATTCAATGTTCCACTAGAATGAGGCTATGTCCGATCAGTATTCCTCCGCTACTTGGTTTTTACCCAACTGAGCGTAAGGATCCTCTACAGTACTCGAAAGCCACGGAAGCTCTGAGAAGGAACTGCTTCAGTGTTTTTCGTTTGACCACACGACTAAAGACAAATAAATCACAACTGGTATGAACACACAGGAACGGTTTTTGGAAAGTCACGACTGATTCGCATATTCGTGTGTACAGGCCAAATAATCCTGAAACAGAGTCACTTTTATTAATCGTCATGTGTCTTTCGGTGTGCTTTTCGAAAGTTAGGTGAGTCTTTTACATTAAAAAGTATCTAGTGTAAGTGTGAGCTAATTAATAAGGTGGTTGACTACTTTTTTAAAGGAGTGTTGTTCTATGCCTTAGCTCTTCTTAATTGCGTTGGGACGCTGAAAAAAAGCCAGAGAAATTGAAGATTTCATTACGTCGATGTTTTGCTCCGAAGAACTGAAGTTTACTAAACTTTCAACGCTCAGACATTTACGCATCTATCGAAATACCAATAGCTGTAAACAGTGTGTACTTTTAAGTACTAATCGACCAAACTCTAAGTCATTATGAAGCTAAGCTGAGTGTCAAGTAAGTCTTGCGTTTTAAGTGCTCCGCTCTGTTCTTACGCGAGGAAGATTAACCACTTCGCTACTGACCACTGCTGCGGCCTTGTGGGCATCTTCTAAAAATCTGTGGCTGCTGTTGAACCATATTCTTCCTGTACGTGGACCAGGAAAGGGAAACTGATCAGACAACCTGGAACCCTTTGCTAATGCCACACTGCTGTTCTTGGAGACGACTTCATCTTCCCCCCACCCACTCCTCCTCTTCTAGGTTTTCATGGCACTGTAAAGGGCTTTGTAAATGGTTTCTTGGTTTTTACTTCGTTTTATATTTATTACCGATTTGTAGATTTACAACCGGCCTTTGTCACTGATCTTACTTTAGCAACATTGGCAACTTCATTTACTGATCCTCACAGTTTATGTTTGAAGCCTTCGAACTTTTCTCAACATGTAATTCCATTATCCGTGCACAAAGACAGGGATAATTCTTTCTTCCCTTCCTTCTCTCTTTTTAAAAATTCTTACACCACGTATTTGTTTTTCTTGTCTAATCTTACTACTTAGGACCTCCGTGTTAGTCAGTTCTCTGTCGTTTACAAGAGAATACCCGAAACTGGGTCTATCTAGAGAAACAGAGTTTAGTTTGTCCAGTTTTGGAGGCTGGGAAGTCCGAGGTTCAATGGGCTTGTCTGGTGAGGGCCTTCTTCTTGATGGGGATGTGCCGAGTGACCCGAGGCAATGCAGTTTATCACAGGGTGCGGGTGACCAAAGCGAGCTAATATGCTTCTTTCTCTCCTGATAAAGCTGGTGCTGCCACTCGGGTGATAACCCATCCATCCACCAACTCATCCATCCGTGATGGTATTAATTCACTCAAGAGGGCATAGCCCTCATGATTCAATCACCTCTTAAAGACCCCACCTTCAACGCTGCTACATTGGGGATCAAGCGTCCACGTGACCTTTGGAGGGGACAAGCATTCAAATCACAGCAACGTTAATAAGATGTTGCGTAGAAGTGGGGATAAGAGGCATTATTGTCTTTTTCCCAATCTTGAAGGGAAAGCTTTTGGCATTTCATTAGTCAGTCTTATGTTTCCTGCAGGTTTTTCGTAGAGATCGTTTTGTCAGGTCAAGGCAGTTGTCTTCTATTCCTACGTTGTCCGGGGTTTTTGTTTCCTGTCCTTGTCTTTCCTTTTACTTTTTAAAAAATATCAACGATAGGTTGTACATTTTATGAATCACTTCTCTGCACTTTTGGAAATGATGACCTAATTTCTTTATTTTGCAATGTGGCACACTGACTGTATCACGTGATTCACTAACCCTAAACCAACCTTGCCTCAGTCCTAAGACACACTGAACTTGAATATTACGTATCACTGATTCAATTTGCTCCTAGTTTGCTTTGGATTTGTGAGTATATTAATGAATGGGATTGGGCTGTTCTAATGCTTTCAGTGTCCTTGTCAGGTCAGAGCTCTTACACATCTTTTATTGAATACTTCTATAACTATTTGTCTTCTGGATACTATCGTAAATGGTATTAACTAAAATAGTTTTTCGAAAGTGTTGCGATAGTTTCAGTACGTTGAGTCCCCCATGGATCTGTCTCAATTGTTTGTTATTCCTCATACTTCTCTGTGTTGTTCTTAAGTTGGCATGTGTGCCAGGCAGTGTAATTGAGACTTTATTTTTAGAAATAATCTGAGATGAAGGATGATGGTATCCTCTCACAGAGGTGATTTAGGTTTGTTTCTGCCTTGCGTCTGGAGCGAGGCCCGGCAGTCCAGGAATATCTGAATCCCGTTTCAGGGACTGAGGGTTTTCTGGGCCGCATAGGCAATGGGTAGCAGAGGTTGGGCAACTTAACTTGTTGTCTGTATTTATTCCTAGGACAGGGCCCAGACCAGGGTCCTCAATCTTGCTGGGCCTAGAATTCCAACTTTTGTGCCCTCAGCACCTTGAGGTTGTCGACAGTGCTTGGTGTCCTAGCATCGTAGAAGTAGGCAAATGTCCGTAGGAACAATGGCTTCCAATGGCATGGCCACCTATGCGCATCTATGAATACTGTAGTCCTCCCTTATTTGTGGTTTTCCTCTCCTTAATATCAGTTGCCTGCAGTCCAATGTGGTGTGAAAATATCAGATGAACAATTACAGAAATAAACCGTTCAGAGGTTTTAAATTGCGAGCCGTTCTCTGGAGTGTGACAAAACCTCACATGGCCCCGCTCCATACCGTAAGCATTCCTTTTTCCAGTGTGTCCACCTGTACACCCTCCCTGCCCGCTCGTGACTGGGAGGCCATCCTGGTGATCAAATCAACTGTCACCCTATCGCGGTGTTTGCGTCCGAGTCGCCGTATTTTACTTAATAATGGCCACAACGCACAAGAGCGGTCATGCTGGGAATTCGGATATGTCAAATAGAAGCCATAAAGTGCTTCCTTTAGGCGAAAAGGTGAAAGTTCTCTACTTAGTAAGGAAAGGGAAAAAAATTATATGCTGAGGTTACTGAGATGTACTGTCAGAACAAATGTTGTGTCTGTGAGATTGTGAAGAAGTTCAAAGAAATTCATGCTGGTTTCGCTGTCGCACCTCAAACTGCAAAGATTTTGGCCACAGTCTAGGCAACAATGTTTAGTGAAGATGAAAAAGACATTAAATTTGTGGGTGGAAGACATGGACAGGAGCATGTTGCAATAGATGGTACTGTCCGAGGTTTCGGACATCCGATGGGGGGCCTGATATCTACATCCAACGGATGAGGGGAACTCCTGGGATTTTAAAATACTGAAGAATGGGACTACATAAAAATAAAAAGGAATGAAAGAGAAAGTCAAAAGATTGAGCTGGGAGAGATATTTACAACTCGTAGAACATTCAACTCATACAATTTCCTTTATATCCAATGAGCTCCCACACACCAATGTGAAAAAAGACCAACGACTTAGGAGAGAAATGGGGAACACATAGGAAAACGTGGCTCCCCGACCCCCCAAAACAAGCGACTCTTGAATACAGGAGAAGATGCTCGCCACCATGAAGATGAAAATAAAAGACAATGTGGTGAAATTTGGGACCTATTAATATAGTTCGAAACATTAACAACCTGCTGTGTTGGAACAGATTATCCTAGATTGCTTGTAGATGTAGAAATTAATACAAACGCTATACAAGTAAGCCTGTAAAATTTAAAATGTATGTATATATTTAAAAGTGTATCCTTAGACACATCCATATCACTTGTAGAGTGAGAGGCTGAATGTATAAACGGGTAAAGGGCAAAAACCACAGAGAAGCTCGGGAAGCCAAACCACAACCCCTGGAGCCACCAGCCCAGAAAAGCAAACTACAGCCTCTACGGCAATCAGTCCAGGAAGCCCAATCACAACCACTGCAGCAGTTGGCACACACCAGTCAGGATCGGGTCAGCAATGCCAGCTTGGGAATTTTGGCCCCAGTGTCCAAGTCAAGACCAACTAGAGAAAGCCAAATATGCTCTCAAAACCAATCGCGTCAGATGCTCTGCTTCCAGTTAGCCTGCTTACAGCTTCCCCAAGTCAACAACCTCCAATCCGAAAATACCCGGAACCCTCCTTCCTTTTTGATAGAGAACTTTGCTACTCCCCCGCCTACCTTTGAGTTTGCCAAATGCGACCGATGGTTTCTGACTCCCTTGCTTTCTATGTATATGTACAGCGAGCGTTTTCTAAACAGTCTGTTTGTTTTTGCTTGCGTCTTTTTCATTTATTTCCACAAATCCCTTCTACTAAACTTGCATGTATGAAAAATATATTCATATTCTTTGATAGAGCGATTTCACTTGTAGGATTTTATCCCACAAACACACCTGCCTCTATGCGTGTGCGCGCGCATGTGTGCATCTGTGTCCGTGAACAGGTGTCCCTGACGTCCAGGATAGACGTTTCAAGACGCCGGTGGATACATAAAGCCACAGATAGTAGCAAACCCAGTTGCCGTCAAAGGGAGCACGTTTCTTTTCGTTTCTTCCACCCGCAAATCGAATGCCATTTCCATCCTAACCAAGCAGCCATCGTGCAGCGAGGCCGAAAGGATCGCAGTTGGATGTGCGACGGCACGAAGTTTCCTTTCCTTCTTCACAGCTTCGCAGAAGGAAGACTTGCTTTCGTGGGAGATCTTTGCAACCCTCACATATGATTTTCCCCTTTCCTTATGAAGTCCAGGACTTTTCACCTTTTCGGGTAAAGGAAGCCCTTTACGGCTTCTCTTTGGCATATGCGAATTGCCCGCATCACTCCTCTTGCACTCGGTGGCCATTACGAAGGAAAAGAAGTGTGACTTAAACGCAAGCTCTGCAATGTGGCGACAGTCGGTCTGAAAACGGAGATGGTTACTAAGTGAGCAGTGGCCCGGGAGCATCTAGGGCGTGGACGTGTAGCACAAAGGGATGACTCACGTCCCGGCCAGGCAGGCTGCGCATGCGAGATTTCATCGCACTGCTCTGAAGAGCCTGCAACTTCAAATTTCTGCCTTGTTCGTTTCTGAAATTTTCCATTTGATATTTTGGGACCTTGGTGGACAGAGGAAAACTGAAACTGGGAACGCGAAACTGCACGCAAGGGGGGAGGGGAGGGGGGGACTACTTTGAGGACTCTAGGATTGAGTCCAAGAAAGCCTTATCTGCTCCAGGATGGACAAAGGAGAGAGAGATGGCCAATCTCTTGTATATCATTTTATTTACAAATATGAACACGATCTGGGGACGATATGGATTGGTTAAAACTCTGTCCTTCTTTCCAAAGAGGCTAGTTAACATCCTCAGTGCAATTGGTGTTAAAACCTGCTGCGAGACTGAGGATTCAGAGCTTGGGGATTCTGAAGCGTCCACCAAGCAGGGCGGCAGCGTCCCAGGTGCAACGCGTGAAAACTGCAGGATTCAGATCCAGGAGGTCCCACCAACGAAAGACGCCAGTGTCCTTTGCAAGTCCCATTCCCCGACTCGAATCGCCTTTGAATTCCTTCCCAACCACCCCACCGCCCCCCGAGTTCTCTGTCCAATGCGAGTCCTCGGCTCATCGGCGGGAGTATGTGTTCCTGTAATCTCGGATCGTCTTGGCCATGAGCGGGGCTACTTTCTTGGCGGCGGCTTTCCTGGTGCTGGGGCCGCAGGAGGGGGGCCTCGCAGGGAGCGGGTGAAAGCGGCTGTGGCCACCGGTGCTGCTGGAGGGGGGCCGGCTGCTCTCCTGTGGGCGTGGGGCCGGCTGCACCTCGGCTTTATCGGGGATGGCCGCTCCTCCCGAGGCAGGCTTTTCCTGCCTCCTGGGAACCTCACAAGGCTTGTCGAGCACAGAGTGGAAGAAGATCATCTGTGTCTGTCGGCCTCTGGGCCTCTCGGCGCGTGCAGAGCGGATCTTCATCGTCACCAGCCGGAGCCGCCGCTCTCGGGCCTCCCGGAGCCGCAGGTACATCTCCCGCCACGACTCGTGCTCCTCCGGCCGGGCTTCCTTAAAGTCTCGTTGACAGCGCCTTTTCCATAAGTGGCCCGTTTCTTTCGCTAGTGTGGGATTGTATTTCTCGATGGTGCGACCTGGCTGATCGGGCGTGCACCCCTTCCACGCGGGCTCCGGAGCAGGACACGGGTCTCCCCCCGCTTCCCGGACAGCAGGGACGCTGGTCCCGAGGGCCCACACCCGCCGCTCACACGCAGTCACGGTTCTAGGCAGGCCGGCGCTCCTGGGGCCCGAGTACACCGGCATCTTCGAGTTCCTTCTGCGTCCCGTAGGAAATCCACCCTCTTCTTCTTGCTGGGGGGAAGGGAGTGCGTGTATCTCTGGCGGGAAGGAGGACATCAGTTCAAGGACAGACAGTGCCCTGTCACTGGCCCGCATCCCGGGTAACGGGAGGTCTGGCAGCACCGGCGGGGCGTCGGTGGGGACCCTTTTCAGCTTGGCTACGTGCGCTCCGGGCGGTGGCGGCTCCTCTGTCTCATTTTCCTGCACCTTGGCTAGTCTGGGAAGCAGGCTCCCATTTTCACGAGTGCGTTTAGAGTCCGTCTCGTGAAGGTCTTTGACTCTCAGAGTAGTGGCCAGAGTTTTCACCGTCCTTTCCTTTCCCTTCCAAGGCCGGCCATAGGTGGAGTATGCCTCAAAGGGCACAGCAGGCTGCTCAGAGTCAGCCTCCATATCTGCCAACTCCTCCTCTTCAGGGAGGGAGCTCTCCCAGGTGGAAGGTCTGCGTATCCCTTCTCGAGTGCTGAGCTTGTTGGAAAGCAGGCCTCCTGCGCCCTCTCCTGTGTCTAAGCTTTCTGGGCTTGGCTTCTTTGTTTCGTCTGCTTTGGGTTCGTCAGAGTCTTTGTCCCTCTTCTCCTCTAGGTGGTTGTCCCGTGCAGCGTCCAAGGCGGGTAGAGAGGGAACGCAACCGAGCTCCGATGCCTTCTCTCTCCTGGCCCGCCTAGAGGGCGGTTTGTCCTTGGTACTGTCCCCCGAGATGGCCCTTGGACCTTCCTCTGGGGAGAAGGCCTTGTGGGATTTCTGGCTGAATCCAGCAGGGAACATCTCGTCGTCCCCAGCCCCCGCCGGGCCTTTCTGCCTGTGGGAAGATACCTGCGCCGGGCTTGGGCTCACGACGGCCCCTTGCCCCCGGGGTTTGCCCAGGTGTCCCTCTTGACGGAGTCCCGGACTGCCCTGAGGGGCATCAGCGTGGCCTTTTCCAGGCTTCTGGCGGAGAACAGCGGGCTCGGGGCCCTCCTCCTCCGGGGGCACGCAATGGTCCACGCACATCTGGTGAGGACCGGCAAGGGACAGACGGATCCGGATGTGGCCATCGCCGGAAGACGCCCAGTCTGAGGAGGAAGCCAGTGCAACTGTGTAGCGCTTGGTGCTCCCGCCTCTCCTGTCGCCACCGGGAGACCCCTTGGGAGGTGTTTGGAGCTGCGAGAGTCTCCTGTGCTTTCTGTGTCCGCGCTCCGTGCCGTCGGATGGGCTCTCGGAGGCTCCGTGGCTTTCTGGGCAGGCGCCCTGCACCTTCGGCTCCTTCGGAAACTCCTCCCTGGGGCGCTTTCGGGAACGGCTCTCCTCCAAGGCCAGTTGTTCAGGCCGGGTGTCCCGCGCCACGACCAGCAACTTCTTCCACTGGGCTGCTAAGTCCCTGGCCAAGCTGCCCACGTGCTGGTGTGTGCGCAAGCACTTGACCGTCTTGCGGACTCCAGTCTCCGCCAGGGAGTGTGCTGTCACTGGCAAGGCGGAGAGTTTCTTCAGGTATTTCGCCAGCTTCTTGGGATCGGAGTGGGCAGCCAGGCGCGCCTGCAGCTTGACCACGGCGTGCAGCGCCCCGTCGGCTGCCATGGCCGTCCCGGGCGCAGCCTCGTCGGCGCAGCTGGGCGGGCGTCGCTGCTTGGGCCGCAGCTCTGTCCTCAGTACAGCGAGCAGCTCGGCCTGGGCACGCGGGTCCTCGCCGACCGCCGCCGGGCTGACCTGCTGCTTTTGCTTGGGGGTGCGGAGCCGCCGCCTGGAAGAACCGCCGCGAAGCGCTGTCCGAGGTAGAAGGAAGCCTCAGCGCGGGACTCCCGTCCTTATAAAGCCGGCACGCCCGGCTCCCGGGCTGTGAGCCGCGCCCTGATGACCAGCAGTGATTGGTCCTGGGCTTCCTCGCCTCTTGACTGATTGATTGCGTTACCAGGACTCAATCAGGAGTGACCTCTGTGGGTGGAGTTCCGGACACCGGCAGCAAGGTGTGCGAAAACACGTACTCCCCGGTGCAGTGGGTGGAAACGCTAATTGCTACCACCTGTTTGTAGAGCATATTGACAAGATCGAGCGAAAAGAAAAATTCACATAGGTGTTGACCGAGCAATTCCACTCTTAGCATTTTATAGCGTACAGAGTCAATTCCGCAATGCTGTAGAAACACTCCACGTGCACACACACGCACACACACACACACACACACACACACACACACACAGGTGTACACAGAGACCTAGAACCCAGCAGTTTCATTGTCCACTTATCCGTAGGCCGGACAGTGCATTTCATACCCTCCCTAACCTAAGCTAGGCGGGAGCATTTCTCAGAAATCTTTCCTTCATCCTCTTTCCAGAATCCCTGGAGAGAGTCATGTAAACATTCAGCCATCAGAATAGCCAGTGAACACACTGACCAGAATGAATAGGAAGGTAAAGGCTTGGGACAGAGGGACCTCCAGATCCTAAACTGATCTTTACCTTGTTGACGACTTTCTTAAAATAACAAGCAAACAAACAAGAAACGTAAACAGCCTATCAGAGATGCTTGTACAGAGGGATTTGATTCCATGCTTGCAAAATGGTAGCTGTCCAAACTCCAAACAAAAGTGTTTCCTCCTTTTTCCTTTCTAGAATCACGGAGTTTGTCAGTGTCTTCAGCTCCACCGTAGGTGATGAGGACCGAGTCGTTTAGAATTCTGTTTGGATATGGCGCTGACTCAAAAATGGCTTTTGTCCTCAGCAGAGTGTGAAGCAGCTTGCACTTGGGATCGCCTGGCCTTGAAACAATAATGTCACTTTGGAAATTCAGTTTTTATCAAGAGTAGAAAAAGAGATAGAGATAGGAAAACACAGATTTACCTGTGATGCTTGTGCAGGGGTCATGCTGACCTTCTCTGTCTCGTTCCAATCTTAGTACATGTGGGGCTGAAGTGAGCAGAAAATTCAATGTTCCACTAGAATGAGGCTATGTCCGATCAGTATTCCTCCGCTACTTGGTTTTTACCCAACTGAGCGTAAGGATCCTCTACAGTACTCGAAAGCCACGGAAGCTCTGAGAAGGAACTGCTTCAGTGTTTTTCGTTTGACCACACGACTAAAGACAAATAAATCACAACTGGTATGAACACACAGGAACGGTTTTTGGAAAGTCACGACTGATTCGCATATTCGTGTGTACAGGCCAAATAATCCTGAAACAGAGTCACTTTTATTAATCGTCATGTGTCTTTCGGTGTGCTTTTCGAAAGTTAGGTGAGTCTTTTACATTAAAAAGTATCTAGTGTAAGTGTGAGCTAATTAATAAGGTGGTTGACTACTTTTTTAAAGGAGTGTTGTTCTATGCCTTAGCTCTTCTTAATTGCGTTGGGACGCTGAAAAAAAGCCAGAGAAATTGAAGATTTCATTACGTCGATGTTTTGCTCCGAAGAACTGAAGTTTACTAAACTTTCAACGCTCAGACATTTACGCATCTATCGAAATACCAATAGCTGTAAACAGTGTGTACTTTTAAGTACTAATCGACCAAACTCTAAGTCATTATGAAGCTAAGCTGAGTGTTAAGTAAGTCTTGCGTTTTAAGTGCTCCGCTCTGTTCTTACGCGAGGAAGATTAACCACTTCGCTACTGACCACTGCTGCGGCCTTGTGGGCATCTTCTAAAAATCTGTGGCTGCTGTTGAACCATATTCTTCCTGTACGTGGACCAGGAAAGGGAAACTGATCAGACAACCTGGAACCCTTTGCTAATGCCACACTGCTGTTCTTGGAGACGACTTCATCTTCCCCCCACCCACTCCTCCTCTTCTAGGTTTTCATGGCACTGTAAAGGGCTTTGTAAATGGTTTCTTGGTTTTTACTTCGTTTTATATTTATTACCGATTTGTAGATTTACAACCGGCCTTTGTCACTGATCTTACTTTAGCAACATTGGCAACTTCATTTACTGATCCTCACAGTTTATGTTTGAAGCCTTCGAACTTTTCTCAACATGTAATTCCATTATCCGTGCACAAAGACAGGGATAATTCTTTCTTTCTTCCCTTCCTTCTCTCTTTTTAAAAATTCTTACACCACGTATTTGTTTTTCTTGTCTAATCTTACTACTTAGGACCTCCGTGTTAGTCAGTTCTCTGTCGTTTACAAGAGAATACCCGAAACTGGGTCTATCTAGAGAAACAGAGTTTAGTTTGTCCAGTTTTGGAGGCTGGGAAGTCCGAGGTTCAATGGGCTTGTCTGGTGAGGGCCTTCTTCTTGATGGGGATGTGCCGAGTGACCCGAGGCAATGCAGTTTATCACAGGGTGCGGGTGACCAAAGCGAGCTAATATGCTTCTTTCTCTCCTGATAAAGCTGGTGCTGCCACTCGGGTGATAACCCATCCATCCACCAACTCATCCATCCGTGATGGTATTAATTCACTCAAGAGGGCATAGCCCTCATGATTCAATCACCTCTTAAAGACCCCACCTTCAACGCTGCTACATTGGGGATCAAGCTTCCACGTGACCTTTGGAGGGGACAAGCATTCAAATCACAGCAACGTTAATAAGATGTTGCGTAGAAGTGGGGATAAGAGGCATTATTGTCTTTTTCCCAATCTTGAAGGGAAAGCTTTTGGCATTTCATTAGTCAGTCTTATGTTTCCTGCAGGTTTTTCGTAGAGATCGTTTTGTCAGGTCAAGGCAGTTGTCTTCTATTCCTACGTTGTCCGGGGTTTTTGTTTCCTGTCCTTGTCTTTCCTTTTACTTTTTAAAAAATATCAACGATAGGTTGTACATTTTATGAATCACTTCTCTGCACTTTTGGAAATGATGACCTAATTTCTTTATTTTGCAATGTGGCACACTGACTGTATCACGTGATTCACTAACCCTAAACCAACCTTGCCTCAGTCCTAAGACACACTGAACTTGAATATTACGTATCACTGATTCAATTTGCTCCTAGTTTGCTTTGGATTTGTGAGTATATTAATGAATGGGATTGGGCTGTTCTAATGCTTTCAGTGTCCTTGTCAGGTCAGAGCTCTTACACATCTTTTATTGAATACTTCTATAACTATTTGTCTTCTGGATACTATCGTAAATGGTATTAACTAAAATAGTTTTTCGAAAGTGTTGCGATAGTTTCAGTACGTTGAGTCCCCCATGGATCTGTCTCAATTGTTTGTTATTCCTCATACTTCTCTGTGTTGTTCTTAAGTTGGCATGTGTGCCAGGCAGTGTAATTGAGACTTTATTTTTAGAAATAATCTGAGATGAAGGATGATGGTATCCTCTCACAGAGGTGATTTAGGTTTGTTTCTGCCTTGCGCCTGGAGCGAGGCCCGGCAGTCCAGGAATATCTGAATCCCGTTTCAGGGACTGAGGGTTTTCTGGGCCGCATAGGCAATGGGTAGCAGAGGTTGGGCAACTTAACTTGTTGTCTGTATTTATTCCTAGGACAGTGCCCAGACCAGGGTCCTCAATCTTGCTGGGCCTAGAATTCCAACTTTTGTGCCCTCAGCACCTTGAGGTTGTCGACAGTGCTTGGTGTCCTAGCATCGTAGAAGTAGGCAAATGTCCGTAGGAACAATGGCTTCCAATGGCATGGCCACCTATGCGCATCTATGAATACTGTAGTCCTCCCTTATTTGTGGTTTTCCTCTCCTTAATATCAGTTGCCTGCAGTCCAATGTGGTGTGAAAATATCAGATGAACAATTACAGAAATAAACCGTTCAGAGGTTTTAAATTGCGAGCCGTTCTCTGGAGTGTGACAAAACCTCACATGGCCCCGCTCCATACCGTAAGCATTCCTTTTTCCAGTGTGTCCACCTGTACACCCTCCCTGCCCGCTCGTGACTGGGAGGCCATCCTGGTGATCAAATCAACTGTCACCCTATCGCGGTGTTTGCGTCCGAGTCGCCGTATTTTACTTAATAATGGCCACAACGCACAAGAGCGGTCATGCTGGGAATTCGGATATGTCAAATAGAAGCCATAAAGTGCTTCCTTTAGGCGAAAAGGTGAAAGTTCTCTACTTAGTAAGGAAAGGGAAAAAAATTATATGCTGAGGTTACTGAGATGTACTGTCAGAACAAATGTTGTGTCTGTGAGATTGTGAAGAAGTTCAAAGAAATTCATGCTGGTTTCGCTGTCGCACCTCAAACTGCAAAGATTTTGGCCACAGTCTAGGCAACAATGTTTAGTGAAGATGAAAAAGACATTAAATTTGTGGGTGGAAGACATGGACAGGAGCATGTTGCAATAGATGGTACTGTCCGAGGTTTCGGACATCCGATGGGGGGCCTGATATTTACATCCAACGGATGAGGGGAACTCCTGGGATTTTAAAATACTGAAGAATGGGACTACATAAAAATAAAAAGGAATGAAAGAGAAAGTCAAAAGATTGAGCTGGGAGAGATATTTACAACTCGTAGAACATTCAACTCATACAATTTCCTTTATATCCAATGAGCTCCCACACACCAATGTGAAAAAAGACCAACGACTTAGGAGAGAAATGGGGAACACATAGGAAAACGTGGCTCCCCGACCCCCCAAAACAAGCGACTCTTGAATACAGGAGAAGATGCTCACCACCATGAAGATGAAAATAAAAGACAATGTGGTGAAATTTGGGACCTTTTAATATAGTTCGAAACATTAACAACCTGCTGTGTTGGAACAGATTATCCTAGATTGCTTGTAGATGTAGAAATTAATACAAACGCTATACAAGTAAGCCTGTAAAATTTAAAATGTATGTATATATTTAAAAGTGTATCCTTAGACACATCCATATCACTTGTAGAGTGAGAGGCTGAATGTATAAACGGGTAAAGGGCAAAAACCACAGAGAAGCTCGGGAAGCCAAACCACAACCCCTGGAGCCACCAGCCCAGAAAAGCAAACTACAGCCTCTACGGCAATCAGTCCAGGAAGCCCAATCACAACCACTGCAGCAGTTGGCACACACCAGTCAGGATCGGGTCAGCAATGCCAGCTTGGGAATTTTGGCCCCAGTGTCCAAGTCAAGACCAACTAGAGAAAGCCAAATATGCTCTCAAAACCAATCGCGTCAGATGCTCTGCTTCCAGTTAGCCTGCTTACAGCTTCCCCAAGTCAACAACCTCCAATCCGAAAATACCCGGAACCCTCCTTCCTTTTTGATAGAGAACTTTGCTACTCCCCCGCCTACCTTTGAGTTTGCCAAATGCGACCGATGGTTTCTGACTCCCTTGCTTTCTATGTATATGTACAGCGAGCGTTTTCTAAACAGTCTGTTTGTTTTTGCTTGCGTCTTTTTCATTTATTTCCACAAATCCCTTCTACTAAACTTGCATGTATGAAAAATATATTCATATTCTTTGATAGAGCGATTTCACTTGTAGGATTTTATCCCACAAACACACCTGCCTCTATGCGTGTGCGCGCGCATGTGTGCATCTGTGTCCGTGAACAGGTGTCCCTGACGTCCAGGATAGACGTTTCAAGACGCCGGTGGATACATAAAGCCACAGATAGTAGCAAACCCAGTTGCCGTCAATCGGAGCACGTTTCTTTTCGTTTCTTCCACCCGCAAATCGAATGCCATTTCCATCCTAACCAAGCAGCCATCGTGCAGCGAGGCCGAAAGGATCGCAGTTGGATGTGCGACGGCACGAAGTTTCCTTTCCTTCTTCACAGCTTCGCAGAAGGAAGACTTGCTTTCATGGGAGATCTTTGCAACCCTCACATATGATTTTCCCCTTTCCTTATGAAGTCCAGGACTTTTCACCTTTTCGGGTAAAGGAAGCCCTTTACGGCTTCTCTTTGGCATATGCGAATTGCCCGCATCACTCCTCTTGCACTCGGTGGCCATTACGAAGGAAAAGAAGTGTGACTTAAACGCAAGCTCTGCAATGTGGCGACAGTCGGTCTGAAAACGGAGATGGTTACTAAGTGAGCAGTGGCCCGGGAGCATCTAGGGCGTGGACGTGTAGCACAAAGGGATGACTCACGTCCCGGCCAGGCAGGCTGCGCATGCGAGATTTCATCGCACTGCTCTGAAGAGCCTGCAACTTCAAATTTCTGCCTTGTTCGTTTCTGAAATTTTCCATTTGATATTTTGGGACCTTGGTGGACAGAGGAAAACTGAAACTGGGAACGCGAAACTGCACGCAAGGGGGGAGGGGAGGGGGGGACTACTTTGAGGACTCTAGGATTGAGTCCAAGAAAGCCTTATCTGCTCCAGGATGGACAAAGGAGAGAGAGACGGCCAATCTCTTGTATATCATTTTATTTACAAATAGGAACACGATCTGGGGACGATATGGATTGGTTAAAACTCTGTCCTTCTTTCCAAAGAGGCTAGTTAACATCCTCAGTGCAATTGGTGTTAAAACCTGCTGCGAGACTGAGGATTCAGAGCTTGGGGATTCTGAAGCGTCCACCAAGCAGGGCGGCAGCGTCCCAGGTGCAACGCGTGAAAACTGCAGGATTCAGATCCAGGAGGTCCCACCAACGAAAGACGCCAGTGTCCTTTGCAAGTCCCATTCCCCGACTCGAATCGCCTTTGAATTCCTTCCCAACCACCCCACCGCCCCCCGAGTTCTCTGTCCAATGCGAGTCCTCGGCTCATCGGCGGGAGTATGTGTTCCTGTAATCTCGGATCGTCTTGGCCATGAGCGGGGCTACTTTCTTGGCGGCGGCTTTCCTGGTGCTGGGGCCGCAGGAGGGGGGCCTCGCAGGGAGCGGGTGAAAGCGGCTGTGGCCACCGGTGCTGCTGGAGGGGGGCCGGCTGCTCTCCTGTGGGCGTGGGGCCGGCTGCACCTCGGCTTTATCGGGGATGGCCGCTCCTCCCGAGGCAGGCTTTTCCTGCCTCCTGGGAACCTCACAAGGCTTGTCGAGCACAGAGTGGAAGAAGATCATCTGTGTCTGTCGGCCTCTGGGCCTCTCGGCGCGTGCAGAGCGGATCTTCATCGTCACCAGCCGGAGCCGCCGCTCTCGGGCCTCCCGGAGCCGCAGGTACATCTCCCGCCACGACTCGTGCTCCTCCGGCCGGGCTTCCTTAAAGTCTCGTTGACAGCGCCTTTTCCATAAGTGGCCCGTTTCTTTCGCTAGTGTGGGATTGTATTTCTCGATGGTGCGACCTGGCTGATCGGGCGTGCACCCCTTCCACGCGGGCTCCGGAGCAGGACACGGGTCTCCCCCCGCTTCCCGGACAGCAGGGACGCTGGTCCCGAGGGCCCACACCCGCCGCTCACACGCAGTCACGGTTCTAGGCAGGCCGGCGCTCCTGGGGCCCGAGTACACCGGCATCTTCGAGTTCCTTCTGCGTCCCGTAGGAAATCCACCCTCTTCTTCTTGCTGGGGGGAAGGGAGTGCGTGTATCTCTGGCGGGAAGGAGGACATCAGTTCAAGGACAGACAGTGCCCTGTCACTGGCCCGCATCCCGGGTAACGGGAGGTCTGGCAGCACCGGCGGGGCGTCGGTGGGGACCCTTTTCAGCTTGGCTACGTGCGCTCCGGGCGGTGGCGGCTCCTCTGTCTCATTTTCCTGCACCTTGGCTAGTCTGGGAAGCAGGCTCCCATTTTCACGAGTGCGTTTAGAGTCCGTCTCGTGAAGGTCTTTGACTCTCAGAGTAGTGGCCAGAGTTTTCACCGTCCTTTCCTTTCCCTTCCAAGGCCGGCCATAGGTGGAGTATGCCTCAAAGGGCACAGCAGGCTGCTCAGAGTCAGCCTCCATATCTGCCAACTCCTCCTCTTCAGGGAGGGAGCTCTCCCAGGTGGAAGGTCTGCGTATCCCTTCTCGAGTGCTGAGCTTGTTGGAAAGCTTGCCTGGCACCGTGGGCAGCAGGCCTCCTGCGCCCTCTCCTGTGTCTAAGCTTTCTGGGCTTGGCTTCTTTGTTTCGTCTGCTTTGGGTTCGTCAGAGTCTTTGTCCCTCTTCTCCTCTAGGTGGTTGTCCCGAGCAGCGTCCAAGGCGGGTAGAGAGGGAACGCAACCGAGCTCCGATGCCTTCTCTCTCCTGGCCCGCCTAGAGGGCGGTTTGTCCTTGGTACTGTCCCCCGAGATGGCCCTTGGACCTTCCTCTGGGGAGAAGGCCTTGTGGGATTTCTGGCTGAATCCAGCAGGGAACATCTCGTCGTCCCCAGCCCCCGCCGGGCCTTTCTGCCTGTGGGAAGATACCTGCGCCGGGCTTGGGCTCACGACGGCCCCTTGCCCCCGGGGTTTGCCCAGGTGTCCCTCTTGACGGAGTCCCGGACTGCCCTGAGGGGCATCAGCGTGGCCTTTTCCAGGCTTCTGGCGGAGGACAGCGGGCTCGGGGCCCTCCTCCTCCGGGGGCACGCAATGGTCCACGCACATCTGGTGAGGACCGGCAAGGGACAGACGGATGCGGATGTGGCCATCGCCGGAAGACGCCCAGTCTGAGGAGGAAGCCAGTGCAACTGTGTAGCGCTTGGTGCTCCCGCCTCTCCTGTCGCCACCGGGAGACCCCTTGGGAGGTGTTTGGAGCTGCGAGAGTCTCCTGTGCTTTCTGTGTCCGCGCTCCGTGCCGTCGGATGGGCTCTCGGAGGCTCCGTGGCTTTCTGGGCAGGCGCCCTGCACCTTCGGCTCCTTCGGAAACTCCTCCCTGGGGCGCTTTCGGGAACGGCTCTCCTCCAAGGCCAGTTGTTCAGGCCGGGTGTCCCGCGCCACGACCAGCAACTTCTTCCACTGGGCGGCTAAGTCCCTGGCCAAGCTGCCCACGTGCTGGTGTGTGCGCAAGCGCTTGACCGTCTTGCGGACTCCAGTCTCCGCCAGGGAGTGTGCTGTCACTGGCAAGGCGGAGAGTTTCTTCAGGTATTTCGCCAGCTTCTTGGGATCGGAGTGGGCAGCCAGGCGCGCCTGCAGCTTGACCACGGCGTGCAGCGCCCCGTCGGCTGCCATGGCCGTCCCGGGCGCAGCCTCGTCGGCGCAGCTGGGCGGGCGTCGCTGCTTGGGCCGCAGCTCTGTCCTCAGTACAGCGAGCAGCTCGGTCTGGGCACGCGGGTCCTCGCCGACCGCCGCCGGGCTGACCTGCTGCTTTTGCTTGGGGGTGCGGAGCCGCCGCCTGGAAGAACCGCCGCGAAGCGCTGTCCGAGGTAGAAGGAAGCCTCAGCGCGGGACTCCCGTCCTTATAAAGCCGGCACGCCCCGCTCCCGGGCTGTGAGCCGCGCCCTGATGACCAGCAGTGATTGGTCCTGGGCTTCCTCGCCTCTTGACTGATTGATTGCCTTACCAGGACTCAATCAGGAGTGACCTCTGTGGGTGGAGTTCCGGACACCGGCAGCAAGGTGTGCGAAAACACGTACTCCCCGATGCAGTGGGTGGAAACGCTAATTGCTACCACCTGTTTGTAGAGCATATTGACAAGATCGAGCGAAAAGAAACATTCACATAGGCGTTGACCGAGCAATTCCACTCTTAGCATTTTATAGCGTACAGAGTCAATTCCGCAATGCTGTAGAAACACTCCACGTGCACACACACGCACACACACACACACACACACACACACACACAGGTGTACACAGAGACCTAGAACCCAGCAGTTTCATTGTCCACTTATCCGTAGGCCGGACAGTGCATTTCATACCCTCCCTAACCTAAGCTAGGCGGGAGCATTTCTCAGAAATCTTTCCTTCATCCTCTTTCCAGAATCCCTGGAGAGAGTCATGTAAACATTCAGCCATCAGAATAGCCAGTGAACACACTGACCAGAATGAATAGGAAGGTAAAGACTTGGGACAGAGGGACCTCCAGATCCTAAACTGATCTTTACCTTGTTGACGACTTTCTTAAAATAACAAACAAACAAACAAAAAACGTAAACAGCCTATCAGAGATGCTTGTACAGAGGGATTTGATTCCATGCTTGCAAAATGGTAGCTGTCCAAACTCCAAACAAAAGTGTTTCCTCCTTTTTCCTTTCTAGAATCACGGAGTTTGTCAGTGTCTTCAGCTCCACCGTAGGTGATGAGGACCGAGTCGTTTAGAATTCTGTTTGGATATGGCGCTGACTCAAAAATGGCTTTTGTCCTCAGCAGAGTGTGAAGCAGCTTGCACTTGGGATCGCCTGGCCTTGAAACAATAATGTCACTTTGGAAATTCAGTTTTTATCAAGAGTAGAAAAAGAGATAGAGATAGGAAAACACAGATTTACCTGTGATGCTTGTGCAGGGGTCATGCTGACCTTCTCTGTCTCGTTCCAATCTTAGTACATGTGGGGCTGAAGTGAGCAGAAAATTCAATGTTCCACTAGAATGAGGCTATGTCCGATCAGTATTCCTCCGCTACTTGGTTTTTACCCAACTGAGCGTAAGGATCCTCTACAGTACTCGAAAGCCACGGAAGCTCTGAGAAGGAACTGCTTCAGTGTTTTTCGTTTGACCACACGACTAAAGACAAATAAATCACAACTGGTATGAACACACAGGAACGGTTTTTGGAAAGTCACGACTGATTCGCATATTCGTGTGTACAGGCCAAATAATCCTGAAACAGAGTCACTTTTATTAATCGTCATGTGTCTTTCGGTGTGCTTTTCGAAAGTTAGGTGAGTCTTTTACATTAAAAAGTATCTAGTGTAAGTGTGAGCTAATTAATAAGGTGGTTGACTACTTTTTTAAAGGAGTGTTGTTCTATGCCTTAGCTCTTCTTAATTGCGTTGGGACGCTGAAAAAAAGCCAGAGAAATTGAAGATTTCATTACGTCGATGTTTTGCTCCGAAGAACTGAAGTTTACTAAACTTTCAACGCTCAGACATTTACGCATCTATCGAAATACCAATAGCTGTAAACAGTGTGTACTTTTAAGTACTAATCGACCAAACTCTAAGTCATTATGAAGCTAAGCTGAGTGTCAAGTAAGTCTTGCGTTTTAAGTGCTCCGCTCTGTTCTTACGCGAGGAAGATTAACCACCTCGCTACTGACCACTGCTGCGGCCTTGTGGGCATCTTCTAAAAATCTGTGGCTGCTGTTGAACCATATTCTTCCTGTACGTGGACCAGGAAAGGGAAACTGATCAGACAACCTGGAACCCTTTGCTAATGCCACACTGCTGTTCTTGGAGACGACTTCATCTTCCCCCCACCCACTCCTCCTCTTCTAGGTTTTCATGGCACTGTAAAGGGCTTTGTAAATGGTTTCTTGGTTTTTACTTCGTTTTATATTTATTACCGATTTGTAGATTTACAACCGGCCTTTGTCACTGATCTTACTTTAGCAACATTGGCAACTTCATTTACTGATCCTCACAGTTTATGTTTGAAGCCTTCGAACTTTTCTCAACATGTAATTCCATTATCCGTGCACAAAGACAGGGATAATTCTTTCTTCCCTTCCTTCTCTCTTTTTAAAAATTCTTACACCACGTATTTGTTTTTCTTGTCTAATCTTACTACTTAGGACCTCCGTGTTAGTCAGTTCTCTGTCGTTTACAAGAGAATACCCGAAACTGGGTCTATCTAGAGAAACAGAGTTTAGTTTGTCCAGTTTTGGAGGCTGGGAAGTCCGAGGTTCAATGGGCTTGTCTGGTGAGGGCCTTCTTCTTGATGGGGATGTGCCGAGTGACCCGAGGCAATGCAGTTTATCACAGGGTGCGGGTGACCAAAGCGAGCTAATATGCTTCTTTCTCTCCTGATAAAGCTGGTGCTGCCACTCGGGTGATAACCCATCCATCCACCAACTCATCCATCCGTGATGGTATTAATTCACTCAAGAGGGCATAGCCCTCATGATTCAATCACCTCTTAAAGACCCCACCTTCAACGCTGCTACATTGGGGATCAAGCTTCCACGTGACCTTTGGAGGGGACAAGCATTCAAATCACAGCAACGTTAATAAGATGTTGCGTAGAAGTGGGGATAAGAGGCATTATTGTCTTTTTCCCAATCTTGAAGGGAAAGCTTTTGGCATTTCATTAGTCAGTCTTATGTTTCCTGCAGGTTTTTCGTAGAGATCGTTTTGTCAGGTCAAGGCAGTTGTCTTCTATTCCTACGTTGTCCGGGGTTTTTGTTTCCTGTCCTTGTCTTTCCTTTTACTTTTTAAAAAATATCAACGATAGGTTGTACATTTTATGAATCACTTCTCTGCACTTTTGGAAATGATGACCTAATTTCTTTATTTTGCAATGTGGCACACTGACTGTATCACGTGATTCACTAACCCTAAACCAACCTTGCCTCAGTCCTAAGACACACTGAACTTGAATATTACGTATCACTGATTCAATTTGCTCCTAGTTTGCTTTGGATTTGTGAGTATATTAATGAATGGGATTGGGCTGTTCTAATGCTTTCAGTGTCCTTGTCAGGTCAGAGCTCTTACACATCTTTTATTGAATACTTCTATAACTATTTGTCTTCTGGATACTATCGTAAATGGTATTAACTAAAATAGTTTTTCGAAAGTGTTGCGATAGTTTCAGTACGTTGAGTCCCCCATGGATCTGTTTCAATTGTTTGTTATTCCTCATACTTCTCTGTGTTGTTCTTAAGTTGGCATGTGTGCCAGGCAGTGTAATTGAGACTTTATTTTTAGAAATAATCTGAGATGAAGGATGATGGTATCCTCTCACAGAGGTGATTTAGGTTTGTTTCTGCCTTGCGCCTGGAGCGAGGCCCGGCAGTCCAGGAATATCTGAATCCCGTTTCAGGGACTGAGGGTTTTCTGGGCCGCATAGGCAATGGGTAGCAGAGGTTGGGCAACTTAACTTGTTGTCTGTATTTATTCCTAGGACAGGGCCCAGACCAGGGTCCTCAATCTTGCTGGGCCTAGAATTCCAACTTTTGTGCCCTCAGCACCTTGAGGTTGTCGACAGTGCTTGGTGTCCTAGCATCGTAGAAGTAGGCAAATGTCCGTAGGAACAATGGCTTCCAATGGCATGGCCACCTATGCGCATCTATGAATACTGTAGTCCTCCCTTATTTGTGGTTTTCCTCTCCTTAATATCAGTTGCCTGCAGTCCAATGTGGTGTGAAAATATCAGATGAACAATTACAGAAATAAACCGTTCAGAGGTTTTAAATTGCGAGCCGTTCTCTGGAGTGTGACAAAACCTCACATGGCCCCGCTCCATACCGTAAGCATTCCTTTTTCCAGTGTGTCCACCTGTACACCCTCCCTGCCCGCTCGTGACTGGGAGGCCATCCTGGTGATCAAATCAACTGTCACCCTATCGCGGTGTTTGCGTCCGAGTCGCCGTATTTTACTTAATAATGGCCACAACGCACAAGAGCGGTCATGCTGGGAATTCGGATATGTCAAATAGAAGCCATAAAGTGCTTCCTTTAGGCGAAAAGGTGAAAGTTCTCTACTTAGTAAGGAAAGGGAAAAAAATTATATGCTGAGGTTACTGAGATGTACTGTCAGAACAAATGTTGTGTCTGTGAGATTGTGAAGAAGTTCAAAGAAATTCATGCTAGTTTCGCTGTCGCACCTCAAACTGCAAAGATTTTGGCCACAGTCTAGGCAACAATGTTTAGTGAAGATGAAAAAGACATTAAATTTGTGGGTGGAAGACATGGACAGGAGCATGTTGCAATAGATGGTACTGTCCGAGGTTTCGGACATCCGATGGGGGGCCTGATATTTACATCCAACGGATGAGGGGAACTCCTGGGATTTTAAAATACTGAAGAATGGGACTACATAAAAATAAAAAGGAATGAAAGAGAAAGTCAAAAGATTGAGCTGGGAGAGATATTTACAACTCGTAGAACATTCAACTCATACAATTTCCTTTATATCCAATGAGCTCCCACACACCAATGTGAAAAAAGACCAACGACTTAGGAGAGAAATGGGGAACACATAGGAAAACGTGGCTCCCCGACCCCCCAAAACAAGCGACTCTTGAATACAGGAGAAGATGCTCACCACCATGAAGATGAAAATAAAAGACAATGTGGTGAAATTTGGGACCTATTAATATAGTTCGAAACATTAACAACCTGCTGTGTTGGAACAGATTATCCTAGATTGCTTGTAGATGTAGAAATTAATACAAACGCTATACAAGTAAGCCTGTAAAATTTAAAATGTATGTATATATTTAAAAGTGTATCCTTAGACACATCCATATCACTTGTAGAGTGAGAGGCTGAATGTATAAACGGGTAAAGGGCAAAAACCACAGAGAAGCTCGGGAAGCCAAACCACAACCCCTGGAGCCACCAGCCCAGAAAAGCAAACTACAGCCTCTACGGCAATCAGTCCAGGAAGCCCAATCACAACCACTGCAGCAGTTGGCACACACCAGTCAGGATCGGGTCAGCAATGCCAGCTTGGGAATTTTGGCCCCAGTGTCCAAGTCAAGACCAACTAGAGAAAGCCAAATATGCTCTCAAAACCAATCGCGTCAGATGCTCTGCTTCCAGTTAGCCTGCTTACAGCTTCCCCAAGTCAACAACCTCCAATCCGAAAATACCCGGAACCCTCCTTCCTTTTTGATAGAGAACTTTGCTACTCCCCCGCCTACCTTTGAGTTTGCCAAATGCGACCGATGGTTTCTGACTCCCTTGCTTTCTATGTATATGTACAGCGAGCGTTTTATAAACAGTCTGTTTGTTTTTGCTTGCGTCTTTTTCATTTATTTCCACAAATCCCTTCTACTAAACTTGCATGTATGAAAAATATATTCATATTCTTTGATAGAGCGATTTCACTTGTAGGATTTTATCCCACAAACAAACCTGCCTCTATGCGTGCGCGCGCGCATGTGTGCATCTGTGTCCGTGAACAGGTGTCCCTGACGTCCAGGATAGACGTTTCAAGACGCCGGTGGATACATAAAGCCACAGATAGTAGCAAACCCAGTTGCCGTCAAAGGGAGCACGTTTCTTTTCGTTTCTTCCACCCACAAATCGAATGCCATTTCCATCCTAACCAAGCAGCCATCGTGCAGCGAGGCCGAAAGGATCGCAGTTGGATGTGCGACGGCACGAAGTTTCCTTTCCTTCTTCACAGCTTCGCAGAAGGAAGACTTGCTTTCATGGGAGATCTTTGCAACCCTCACATATGATTTTCCCCTTTCCTTATGAAGTCCAGGACTTTTCACCTTTTCGGGTAAAGGAAGCCCTTTACGGCTTCTCTTTGGCATATGCGAATTGCCCGCATCACTCCTCTTGCACTCGGTGGCCATTACGAAGGAAAAGAAGTGTGACTTAAACGCAAGCTCTGCAATGTGGCGACAGTCGGTCTGAAAACGGAGATGGTTACTAAGTGAGCAGTGGCCCGGGAGCATCTAGGGCGTGGACGTGTAGCACAAAGGGATGACTCACGTCCCGGCCAGGCAGGCTGCGCATGCGAGATTTCATCGCACTGCTCTGAAGAGCCTGCAACTTCAAATTTCTGCCTTGTTCGTTTCTGAAATTTTCCATTTGATATTTTGGGACCTTGGTGGACAGAGGAAAACTGAAACTGGGAACGCGAAACTGCACGCAAGGGGGGAGGGGAGGGGGGGACTACTTTGAGGACTCTAGGATTGAGTCCAAGAAAGCCTTATCTGCTCCAGGATGGACAAAGGAGAGAGAGACGGCCAATCTCTTGTATATCATTTTATTTACAAATATGAACACGATCTGGGGACGATATGGATTGGTTAAAACTCTGTCCTTCTTTCCAAAGAGGCTAGTTAACATCCTCAGTGCAATTGGTGTTAAAACGTGCTGCGAGACTGAGGATTCAGAGCTTGGGGATTCTGAAGCGTCCACCAAGCAGGGCGGCAGCGTCCCAGGTGCAACGGGTGAAAACTGCAGGATTCAGATCCAGGAGGTCCCACCAACGAAAGACGCCAGTGTCCTTTGCAAGTCCCATTCCCCGACTCGAATCGCCTTTGAATTCCTTCCCAACCACCCCACCGCCCCCCCGAGTTCTCTGTCCAATGCGAGTCCTCGGCTCATCGGCGGGAGTATGTGTTCCTGTAATCTCGGATCGTCTTGGCCATGAGCGGGGCTACTTTCTTGGCGGCGGCTTTCCTGGTGCTGGGGCCGCAGGAGGGGGGCCTCGCAGGGAGCGGGTGAAAGCGGCTGTGGCCACCGGTGCTGCTGGAGGGGGGCCGGCTGCTCTCCTGTGGGCGTGGGGCCGGCTGCACCTCGGCTTTATCGGGGATGGCCGCTCCTCCCGAGGCAGGCTTTTCCTGCCTCCTGGGAACCTCACAAGGCTTGTCGAGCACAGAGTGGAAGAAGATCATCTGTGTCTGTCGGCCTCTGGGCCTCTCGGCGCGTGCAGAGCGGATCTTCATCGTCACCAGCCGGAGCCGCCGCTCTCGGGCCTCCCGGAGCCGCAGGTACATCTCCCGCCACGACTCGTGCTCCTCCGGCCGGGCTTCCTTAAAGTCTCGTTGACAGCGCCTTTTCCATAAGTGGCCCGTTTCTTTCGCTAGTGTGGGATTGTATTTCTCGATGGTGCGACCTGGCTGATCGGGCGTGCACCCCTTCCACGCGGGCTCCGGAGCAGGACACGGGTCTCCCCCCGCTTCCCGGACAGCAGGGACGCTGGTCCCGAGGGCCCACACCCGCCGCTCACACGCAGTCACGGTTCTAGGCAGGCCGGCGCTCCTGGGGCCCGAGTACACCGGCATCTTCGAGTTCCTTCTGCGTCCCGTAGGAAATCCACCCTCTTCTTCTTGCTGGGGGGAAGGGAGTGCGTGTATCTCTGGCGGGAAGGAGGACATCAGTTCAAGGACAGACAGTGCCCTGTCACTGGCCCGCATCCCGGGTAACGGGAGGTCTGGCAGCACCGGCGGGGCGTCGGTGGGGACCCTTTTCAGCTTGGCTACGTGCGCTCCGGGCGGTGGCGGCTCCTCTGTCTCATTTTCCTGCACCTTGGCTAGTCTGGGAAGCAGGCTCCCATTTTCACGAGTGCGTTTAGAGTCCGTCTCGTGAAGGTCTTTGACTCTCAGAGTAGTGGCCAGAGTTTTCACCGTCCTTTCCTTTCCCTTCCAAGGCCGGCCATAGGTGGAGTATGCCTCAAAGGGCACAGCAGGCTGCTCAGAGTCAGCCTCCATATCTGCCAACTCCTCCTCTTCAGGGAGGGAGCTCTCCCAGGTGGAAGGTCTGCGTATCCCTTCTCGAGTGCTGAGCTTGTTGGAAAGCTTGCCTGGCACCGTGGGCAGCAGGCCTCCTGCGCCCTCTCCTGTGTCTAAGCTTTCTGGGCTTGGCTTCTTTGTTTCGTCTGCTTTGGGTTCGTCAGAGTCTTTGTCCCTCTTCTCCTCTAGGTGGTTGTCCCGAGCAGCGTCCAAGGCGGGTAGAGAGGGAACGCAACCGAGCTCCGATGCCTTCTCTCTCCTGGCCCGCCTAGAGGGCGGTTTTTCCTTGGTACTGTCCCCCGAGATGGCCCTTGGACCTTCCTCTGGGGAGAAGGCCTTGTGGGATTTCTGGCTGAATCCAGCAGGGAACATCTCGTCGTCCCCAGCCCCCGCCGGGCCTTTCTGCCTGTGGGAAGATACCTGCGCCGGGCTTGGGCTCACGACGGCCCCTTGCCCCCGGGGTTTGCCCAGGTGTCCCTCTTGACGGAGTCCCGGACTGCCCTGAGGGGCATCAGCGTGGCCTTTTCCAGGCTTCTGGCGGAGGACAGCGGGCTCGGGGCCCTCCTCCTCCGGGGGCACGCAATGGTCCACGCACATCTGGTGAGGACCGGCAAGGGACAGACGGATGCGGATGTGGCCATCGCCGGAAGACGCCCAGTCTGAGGAGGAAGCCAGTGCAACTGTGTAGCGCTTGGTGCTCCCGCCTCTCCTGTCGCCACCGGGAGACCCCTTGGGAGGTGTTTGGAGCTGCGAGAGTCTCCTGTGCTTTCTGTGTCCGCGCTCCGTGCCGTCGGATGGGCTCTCGGAGGCTCCGTGGCTTTCTGGGCAGGCGCCCTGCACCTTCGGCTCCTTCGGAAACTCCTCCCTGGGGCGCTTTCGGGAACGGCTCTCCTCCAAGGCCAGTTGTTTAGGCCGGGTGTCCCGCGCCACGACCAGCAACTTCTTCCCCTGGGCGGCTAAGTCCCTGGCCAAGCTGCCCACGTGCTGCTGTGTGCGCAAGCGCTTGACCGTCTTGCGGACTCCAGTCTCCGCCAGGGAGTGTGCTGTCACTGGCAAGGCGGAGAGTTTCTTCAGGTATTTCGCCAGCTTCTTGGGATCGGAGTGGGCAGCCAGGCGCGCCTGCAGCTTGACCACGGCGTGCAGCGCCCCGTCGGCTGCCATGGCCGTCCCGGGCGCAGCCTCGTCGGCGCAGCTGGGCGGGCGTCGCTGCTTGGGCCGCAGCTCTGTCCTCAGTACAGCGAGCAGCTCGGCCTGGGCACGCGGGTCCTCGCCGACCGCCGCCGGGCTGACCTGCTGCTTTTGCTTGGGGGTGCGGAGCCGCCGCCTGGAAGAACCGCCGCGAAGCGCTGTCCGAGGTAGAAGGAAGCCTCAGCGCGGGACTCCCGTCCTTATAAAGCCGGCACGCCCCGCTCCCGGGCTGTGAGCCGCGCCCTGATGACCAGCAGTGATTGGTCCTGGGCTTCCTCGCCTCTTGACTGATTGATTGCCTTACCAGGACTCAATCAGGAGTGACCTCTGTGGGTGGAGTTCCGGACACCGGCAGCAAGGTGTGCGAAAACACGTACTCCCCGATGCAGTGGGTGGAAACGCTAATTGCTACCACCTGTTTGTAGAGCATATTGACAAGATCGAGCGAAAAGAAAAATTCACATAGGCGTTGACCGAGCAATTCCACTCTTAGCATTTTATAGCGTACAGAGTCAATTCCGCAATGCTGTAGAAACACTCCACGTGCACACACACGCACACACACACACACACACACACACACACACACACAGGTGTACACAGAGACCTAGAACCCAGCAGTTTCATTGTCCACTTATCCGTAGGCCGGACAGTGCATTTCATACCCTCCCTAACCTAAGCTAGGCGGGAGCATTTCTCAGAAATCTTTCCTTCATCCTCTTTCCAGAATCCCTGGAGAGAGTCATGTAAACATTCAGCCATCAGAATAGCCAGTGAACACACTGACCAGAATGAATAGGAAGGTAAAGACTTGGGACAGAGGGACCTCCAGATCCTAAACTGATCTTTACCTTGTTGACGACTTTCTTAAAATAACAAACAAACAAACAAAAAACGTAAACAGCCTATCAGAGAGGCTTATACAGAGGGATTTGATTCCATGCTTGCAAAATGGTAGCTGTCCAAACTCCAAACAAAAGTGTTTCCTCCTTTTTCCTTTCTAGAATCACGGAGTTTGTCAGTGTCTTCAGCTCCACCGTAGGTGATGAGGACCGAGTCGTTTAGAATTCTGTTTGGATATGGCGCTGACTCAAAAATGGCTTTTGTCCTCAGCAGAGTGTGAAGCAGCTTGCACTTGGGATCGCCTGGCCTTGAAACAATAATGTCACTTTGGAAATTCAGTTTTTATCAAGAGTAGAAAAAGAGATAGAGATAGGAAAACACAGATTTACCTGTGATGCTTGTGCAGGGGTCATGCTGACCTTCTCTGTCTCGTTCCAATCTTAGTACATGTGGGGCTGAAGTGAGCAGAAAATTCAATGTTCCACTAGAATGAGGCTATGTCCGATCAGTATTCCTCCGCTACTTGGTTTTTACCCAACTGAGCGTAAGGATCCTCTACAGTACTCGAAAGCCACGGAAGCTCTGAGAAGGAACTGCTTCAGTGTTTTTCGTTTGACCACACGACTAAAGACAAATAAATCACAACTGGTATGAACACACAGGAACGGTTTTTGGAAAGTCACGACTGATTCGCATATTCGTGTGTACAGGCCAAATAATCCTGAAACAGAGTCACTTTTATTAATCGTCATGTGTCTTTCGGTGTGCTTTTCGAAAGTTAGGTGAGTCTTTTACATTAAAAAGTATCTAGTGTAAGTGTGAGCTAATTAATAAGGTGGTTGACTACTTTTTTAAAGGAGTGTTGTTCTATGCCTTAGCTCTTCTTAATTGCGTTGGGACGCTGAAAAAAAGCCAGAGAAATTGAAGATTTCATTACGTCGATGTTTTGCTCCGAAGAACTGAAGTTTACTAAACTTTCAATGCTCAGACATTTACGCATCTATCGAAATACCAATAGCTGTAAACAGTGTGTACTTTTAAGTACTAATCGACCAAACTCTAAGTCATTATGAAGCTAAGCTGAGTGTTAAGTAAGTCTTGCGTTTTAAGTGCTCCGCTCTGTTCTTACGCGAGGAAGATTAACCACTTCGCTACTGACCACTGCTGCGGCCTTGTGGGCATCTTCTAAAAATCTGTGGCTGCTGTTGAACCATATTCTTCCTGTACGTGGACCAGGAAAGGGAAACTGATCAGACAACCTGGAACCCTTTGCTAATGCCACACTGCTGTTCTTGGAGACGACTTCATCTTCCCCCCACCCACTCCTCCTCTTCTAGGTTTTCATGGCACTGTAAAGGGCTTTGTAAATGGTTTCTTGGTTTTTACTTCGTTTTATATTTATTACCGATTTGTAGATTTACAACCGGCCTTTGTCACTGATCTTACTTTAGCAACATTGGCAACTTCATTTACTGATCCTCATAGTTTATGTTTGAAGCCTTCGAACTTTTCTCAACATGTAATTCCATTATCCGTGCACAAAGACAGGGATAATTCTTTCTTCCCTTCCTTCTCTCTTTTTAAAAATTCTTACACCACGTATTTGTTTTTCTTGTCTCATCTTACTACTTAGGACCTCCGTGTTAGTCAGTTCTCTGTCGTTTACAAGAGAATACCCGAAACTGGGTCTATCTAGAGAAACAGAGTTTAGTTTGTCCAGTTTTGGAGGCTGGGAAGTCCGAGGTTCAATGGGCTTGTCTGGTGAGGGCCTTCTTCTTGATGGGGATGTGCCGAGTGACCCGAGGCAATGCAGTTTATCACAGGGTGCGGGTGACCAAAGCGAGCTAATATGCTTCTTTCTCTCCTGATAAAGCTGGTGCTGCCACTCGGGTGATAACCCATCCATCCACCAACTCATCCATCCGTGATGGTATTAATTCACTCAAGAGGGCATAGCCCTCGTGATTCAATCACCTCTTAAAGACCCCACCTTCAACGCTGCTACATTGGGGATCAAGCTTCCACGTGACCTTTGGAGGGGACAAGCATTCAAATCACAGCAACGTTAATAAGATGTTGCGTAGAAGTGGGGATAAGAGGCATTATTGTCTTTTTCCCAATCTTGAAGGGAAAGCTTTTGGCATTTCATTAGTCAGTCTTATGTTTCCTGCAGGTTTTTCGTAGAGATCGTTTTGTCAGGTCAAGGCAGTTGTCTTCTATTCCTACGTTGTCCGGGGTTTTTGTTTCCTGTCCTTGTCTTTCCTTTTACTTTTTAAAAAATATCAACGATAGGTTGTACATTTTATGAATCACTTCTCTGCACTTTTGGAAATGATGACCTAATTTCTTTATTTTGCAATGTGGCACACTGACTGTATCACGTGATTCACTAACCCTAAACCAACCTTGCCTCAGTCCTAAGACACACTGAACTTGAATATTACGTATCACTGATTCAATTTGCTCCTAGTTTGCTTTGGATTTGTGAGTATATTAATGAATGGGATTGGGCTGTTCTAATGCTTTCAGTGTCCTTGTCAGGTCAGAGCTCTTACACATCTTTTATTGAATACTTCTATAACTATTTGTCTTCTGGATACTATCGTAAATGGTATTAACTAAAATAGTTTTTCGAAAGTGTTGCGATAGTTTCAGTACGTTGAGTCCCCCATGGATCTGTCTCAATTGTTTGTTATTCCTCATACTTCTCTGTGTTGTTCTTAAGTTGGCATGTGTGCCAGGCAGTGTAATTGAGACTTTATTTTTAGAAATAATCTGAGATGAAGGATGATGGTATCCTCTCACAGAGGTGATTTAGGTTTGTTTCTGCCTTGCGCCTGGAGCGAGGCCCGGCAGTCCAGGGATATCTGAATCCCGTTTCAGGGACTGAGGGTTTTCTGGGCCGCATAGGCAATGGGTAGCAGAGGTTGGGCAACTTAACTTGTTGTCTGTATTTATTCCTAGGACAGGGCCCAGACCAGGGTCCTCAATCTTGCTGGGCCTAGAATTCCAACTTTTGTGCCCTCAGCACCTTGAGGTTGTCGACAGTGCTTGGTGTCCTAGCATCGTAGAAGTAGGCAAATGTCCGTAGGAACAATGGCTTCCAATGGCATGGCCACCTATGCGCATCTATGAATACTGTAGTCCTCCCTTATTTGTGGTTTTCCTCTCCTTAATATCAGTTGCCTGCAGTCCAATGTGGTGTGAAAATATCAGATGAACAATTACAGAAATAAACCGTTCAGAGGTTTTAAATTGCGAGCCGTTCTCTGGAGTGTGACAAAACCTCACATGGCCCCGCTCCATACCGTAAGCATTCCTTTTTCCAGTGTGTCCACCTGTACACCCTCCCTGCCCGCTCGTGACTGGGAGGCCATCCTGGTGATCAAATCAACTGTCACCCTATCGCGGTGTTTGCGTCCGAGTCGCCGTATTTTACTTAATAATGGCCACAACGCACAAGAGCGGTCATGCTGGGAATTCGGATATGTCAAATAGAAGCCATAAAGTGCTTCCTTTAGGCGAAAAGGTGAAAGTTCTCTACTTAGTAAGGAAAGGGAAAAAAATTATATGCTGAGGTTACTGAGATGTACTGTCAGAACAAATGTTGTGTCTGTGAGATTGTGAAGAAGTTCAAAGAAATTCATGCTAGTTTCGCTGTCGCACCTCAAACTGCAAAGATTTTGGCCACAGTCTAGGCAACAATGTTTAGTGAAGATGAAAAAGACATTAAATTTGTGGGTGGAAGACATGGACAGGAGCATGTTGCAATAGATGGTACTGTCCGAGGTTTCGGACATCCGATGGGGGGCCTGATATTTACATCCAACGGATGAGGGGAACTCCTGGGATTTTAAAATACTGAAGAATGGGACTACATAAAAATAAAAAGGAATGAAAGAGAAAGTCAAAAGATTGAGCTGGGAGAGATATTTACAACTCGTAGAACATTCAACTCATACAATTTCCTTTATATCCAATGAGCTCCCACACACCAATGTGAAAAAAGACCAACGACTTAGGAGAGAAATGGGGAACACATAGGAAAACGTGGCTCCCCGACCCCCCAAAACAAGCGACTCTTGAATACAGGAGAAGATGCTCACCACCATGAAGATGAAAATAAAAGACAATGTGGTGAAATTTGGGACCTATTAATATAGTTCGAAACATTAACAACCTGCTGTGTTGGAACAGATTATCCTAGATTGCTTGTAGATGTAGAAATTAATACAAACGCTATACAAGTAAGCCTGTAAAATTTAAAATGTATGTATATATTTAAAAGTGTATCCTTAGACACATCCATATCACTTGTAGAGTGAGAGGCTGAATGTATAAACGGGTAAAGGGCAAAAACCACAGAGAAGCTCGGGAAGCCAAACCACAACCCCTGGAGCCACCAGCCCAGAAAAGCAAACTACAGCCTCTACGGCAATCAGTCCAGGAAGCCCAATCACAACCACTGCAGCAGTTGGCACACACCAGTCAGGATCGGGTCAGCAATGCCAGCTTGGGAATTTTGGCCCCAGTGTCCAAGTCAAGACCAACTAGAGAAAGCCAAATATGCTCTCAAAACCAATCGCGTCAGATGCTCTGCTTCCAGTTAGCCTGCTTACAGCTTCCCCAAGTCAACAACCTCCAATCCGAAAATACCCGGAACCCTCCTTCCTTTTTGATAGAGAACTTTGCTACTCCCCCGCCTACCTTTGAGTTTGCCAAATGCGACCGATGGTTTCTGACTCCCTTGCTTTCTATGTATATGTACAGCGAGCGTTTTATAAACAGTCTGTTTGTTTTTGCTTGCGTCTTTTTCATTTATTTCCACAAATCCCTTCTACTAAACTTGCATGTATGAAAAATATATTCATATTCTTTGATAGAGCGATTTCACTTGTAGGATTTTATCCCACAAACACACCTGCCTCTATGCGTGCGCGCGCGCATGTGTGCATCTGTGTCCGTGAACAGGTGTCCCTGACGTCCAGGATAGACGTTTCAAGACGCCGGTGGATACATAAAGCCACAGATAGTAGCAAACCCAGTTGCCGTCAAAGGGAGCACGTTTCTTTTCGTTTCTTCCACCCGCAAATCGAATGCCATTTCCATCCTAACCAAGCAGCCATCGTGCAGCGAGGCCGAAAGGATCGCAGTTGGATGTGCGACGGCACGAAGTTTCCTTTCCTTCTTCACAGCTTCGCAGAAGGAAGACTTGCTTTCATGGGAGATCTTTGCAACCCTCACATATGATTTTCCCCTTTCCTTATGAAGTCCAGGACTTTTCACCTTTTGGGGTAAAGGAAGCCCTTTACGGCTTCTCTTTGGCATATGCGAATTGCCCGCATCACTCCTCTTGCACTCGGTGGCCATTACGAAGGAAAAGAAGTGTGACTTAAACGCAAGCTCTGCAATGTGGCGACAGTCGGTCTGAAAACGGAGATGGTTACTAAGTGAGCAGTGGCCCGGGAGCATCTAGGGCGTGGACGTGTAGCACAAAGGGATGACTCACGTCCCGGCCAGGCAGGCTGCGCATGCGAGATTTCATCGCACTGCTCTGAAGAGCCTGCAACTTCAAATTTCTGCCTTGTTCGTTTCTGAAATTTTCCATTTGATATTTTGGGACCTTGGTGGACAGAGGAAAACTGAAACTGGGAACGCGAAACTGCACGCAAGGGGGGAGGGGAGGGGGGACTACTTTGAGGACTCTAGGATTGAGTCCAAGAAAGCCTTATCTGCTCCAGGATGGACAAAGGAGAGAGAGACGGCCAATCTCTTGTATATCATTTTATTTACAAATAGGAACACGATCTGGGGACGATATGGATTGGTTAAAACTCTGTCCTTCTTTCCAAAGAGGCTAGTTAACATCCTCAGTGCAATTGGTGTTAAAACCTGCTGCGAGACTGAGGATTCAGAGCTTGGGGATTCTGAAGCGTCCACCAAGCAGGGCGGCAGCGTCCCAGGTGCAACGGGTGAAAACTGCAGGATTCAGATCCAGGAGGTCCCACCAACGAAAGACGCCAGTGTCCTTTGCAAGTCCCATTCCCCGACTCGAATCGCCTTTGAATTCCTTCCCAACCACCCCACCGCCCCCCGAGTTCTCTGTCCAATGCGAGTCCTCGGCTCATCGGCGGGAGTATGTGTTCCTGTAATCTCGGATCGTCTTGGCCATGAGCGGGGCTACTTTCTTGGCGGCGGCTTTCCTGGTGCTGGGGCCGCAGGAGGGGGGCCTCGCAGGGAGCGGGTGAAAGCGGCTGTGGCCACCGGTGCTGCTGGAGGGGGGCCGGCTGCTCTCCTGTGGGCGTGGGGCCGGCTGCACCTCGGCTTTATCGGGGATGGCCGCTCCTCCCGAGGCAGGCTTTTCCTGCCTCCTGGGAACCTCACAAGGCTTGTCGAGCACAGAGTGGAAGAAGATCATCTGTGTCTGTCGGCCTCTGGGCCTCTCGGCGCGTGCAGAGCGGATCTTCATCGTCACCAGCCGGAGCCGCCGCTCTCGGGCCTCCCGGAGCCGCAGGTACATCTCCCGCCACGACTCGTGCTCCTCCGGCCGGGCTTCCTTAAAGTCTCGTTGACAGCGCCTTTTCCATAAGTGGCCCGTTTCTTTCGCTAGTGTGGGATTGTATTTCTCGATGGTGCGACCTGGCTGATCGGGCGTGCACCCCTTCCACGCGGGCTCCGGAGCAGGACACGGGTCTCCCCCCGCTTCCCGGACAGCAGGGACGCTGGTCCCGAGGGCCCACACCCGCCGCTCACACGCAGTCACGGTTCTAGGCAGGCCGGCGCTCCTGGGGCCCGAGTACACCGGCATCTTCGAGTTCCTTCTGCGTCCCGTAGGAAATCCACCCTCTTCTTCTTGCTGGGGGGAAGGGAGTGCGTGTATCTCTGGCGGGAAGGAGGACATCAGTTCAAGGACAGACAGTGCCCTGTCACTGGCCCGCATCCCGGGTAACGGGAGGTCTGGCAGCACCGGCGGGGCGTCGGTGGGGACCCTTTTCAGCTTGGCTACGTGCGCTCCGGGCGGTGGCGGCTCCTCTGTCTCATTTTCCTGCACCTTGGCTAGTCTGGGAAGCAGGCTCCCATTTTCACGAGTGCGTTTAGAGTCCGTCTCGTGAAGGTCTTTGACTCTCAGAGTAGTGGCCAGAGTTTTCACCGTCCTTTCCTTTCCCTTCCAAGGCCGGCCATAGGTGGAGTATGCCTCAAAGGGCACAGCAGGCTGCTCAGAGTCAGCCTCCATATCTGCCAACTCCTCCTCTTCAGGGAGGGAGCTCTCCCAGGTGGAAGGTCTGCGTATCCCTTCTCGAGTGCTGAGCTTGTTGGAAAGCTTGCCTGGCACCGTGGGCAGCAGGCCTCCTGCGCCCTCTCCTGTGTCTAAGCTTTCTGGGCTTGGCTTCTTTGTTTCGTCTGCTTTGGGTTCGTCAGAGTCTTTGTCCCTCTTCTCCTCTAGGTGGTTGTCCCGAGCAGCGTCCAAGGCGGGTAGAGAGGGAACGCAACCGAGCTCCGATGCCTTCTCTCTCCTGGCCCGCCTAGAGGGCGGTTTGTCCTTGGTACTGTCCCCCGAGATGGCCCTTGGACCTTCCTCTGGGGAGAAGGCCTTGTGGGATTTCTGGCTGAATCCAGCAGGGAACATCTCGTCGTCCCCAGCCCCCGCCGGGCCTTTCTGCCTGTGGGAAGATACCTGCGCCGGGCTTGGGCTCACGACGGCCCCTTGCCCCCGGGGTTTGCCCAGGTGTCCCTCTTGACGGAGTCCCGGACTGCCCTGAGGGGCATCAGCGTGGCCTTTTCCAGGCTTCTGGCGGAGGACAGCGGGCTCGGGGCCCTCCTCCTCCGGGGGCACGCAATGGTCCACGCACATCTGGTGAGGACCGGCAAGGGACAGACGGATGCGGATGTGGCCATCGCCGGAAGACGCCCAGTCTGAGGAGGAAGCCAGTGCAACTGTGTAGCGCTTGGTGCTCCCGCCTCTCCTGTCGCCACCGGGAGACCCCTTGGGAGGTGTTTGGAGCTGCGAGAGTCTCCTGTGCTTTCTGTGTCCGCGCTCCGTGCCGTCGGATGGGCTCTCGGAGGCTCCGTGGCTTTCTGGGCAGGCGCCCTGCACCTTCGGCTCCTTCGGAAACTCCTCCCTGGGGCGCTTTCGGGAACGGCTCTCCTCCAAGGCCAGTTGTTTAGGCCGGGTGTCCCGCGCCACGACCAGCAACTTCTTCCCCTGGGCGGCTAAGTCCCTGGCCAAGCTGCCCACGTGCTGCTGTGTGCGCAAGCGCTTGACCGTCTTGCGGACTCCAGTCTCCGCCAGGGAGTGTGCTGTCACTGGCAAGGCGGAGAGTTTCTTCAGGTATTTCGCCAGCTTCTTGGGATCGGAGTGGGCAGCCAGGCGCGCCTGCAGCTTGACCACGGCGTGCAGCGCCCCGTCGGCTGCCATGGCCGTCCCGGGCGCAGCCTCGTCGGCGCAGCTGGGCGGGCGTCGCTGCTTGGGCCGCAGCTCTGTCCTCAGTACAGCGAGCAGCTCGGCCTGGGCACGCGGGTCCTCGCCGACCGCCGCCGGGCTGACCTGCTGCTTTTGCTTGGGGGTGCGGAGCCGCCGCCTGGAAGAACCGCCGCGAAGCGCTGTCCAAGGTAGAAGGAAGCCTCAGCGCAGGACTCCCGTCCTTATAAAGCCGGCACGCCCCGCTCCCGGGCTGTGAGCCGCGCCCTGATGACCAGCAGTGATTGGTCCTGGGCTTCCTCGCCTCTTGACTGATTGATTGCGTTACCAGGACTCAATCAGGAGTGACCTCTGTGGGTGGAGTTCCGGACACCGGCAGCAAGGTGTGCGAAAACACGTACTCCCCGATGCAGTGGGTGGAAACGCTAATTGCTACCACCTGTTTGTAGAGCATATTGACAAGATCGAGCAAAAAGAAAAATTCACGTAGGCGTTGACCGAGCAATTCCACTCTTAGCATTTTATAGCGTACAGAGTCAATTCCGCAATGCTGTAGAAACACTCCACGTGCACACACACGCGCGCGCACACACACACACACACACACAGGTGTACACAGAGACCTAGAACCCAGCAGTTTCATTGTCCACTTATCCATAGGCCGGACAGTGCATTTCATACCCTCCCTAACCTAAGCTAGGCGGGAGCATTTCTCAGAAATCTTTCCTTCATCCTCTTTCCAGAATCCCTGGAGAGAGTCATGTAAACATTCAGCCATCAGAATAGCCAGTGAACACACTGACCAGAATGAATAGGAAGGTAAAGACTTGGGACAGAGGGACCTCCAGATCCTAAACTGATCTTTACCTTGTTGACGACTTTCTTAAAATAACAAACAAACAAACAAAAAACGTAAACAGCCTATCAGAGATGCTTATACAGAGGGATTTGATTCCATGCTTGCAAAATGGTAGCTGTCCAAACTCCAAACAAAAGTGTTTCCTCCTTTTTCCTTTCTAGAATCACGGAGTTTTTCGGTGTCTTCAGCTCCACCGTAGGTGGTGAGGACCGAGTCGTTTAGAATTCAGTTTGGATATGGCGCTGATTCAAAAATGGCTTTTGTCCTCAGCAGAGTGTGAAGCAGCTTGCACTTGGGATCGCCAGGCCTTGAAACAATAATGTCACTTTGGAAATTCAGTTTTTATCAAGAGTAGAAAAAGAGATAGAGATAGGAAAACACAGATTTACCTGTGATGCTTGTGCAGGGGTCATGCTGACCTTCTCTGTCTCGTTCCAATCTTAGTACATGTGGGGCTGAAGTGAGCAGAAAATTCAATGTTCCACTAGAATGAGGCTATGTCCGATCAGTATTCCTCCGCTACTTGGTTTTTACCCAACTGAGCGTAAGGATCCTCTACAATACTCGAAAGCCATGGAAGCTCTGAGAAGGAACTGCTTCAGTGTTTTTCGTTTGACCACACGACTAAAGACAAATAAATCACAACTGGTATGAACACACAGGAACGGTTTTTGGAAAGTCACCACTGATTCGCATATTCGTGTGTACAGGCCAAATAATCCTGAAACAGAGTCACTTTTATTAATCGTCATGTGTCTTTCGGTGTGCTTTTCGAAAGTTAGGTGAGTCTCTTACATTAAAAAGTATCTAGTGTAAGTGTGAGCTAATTAATAAGGTGGTTGACTACTTTTTTAAAGGAGTGTTGTTCTATGCCTTAGCTCTTCTTAATTGCGTTGGGACGCTGAAAAAAAGCCAGAGAAATTGAAGATTTCATTACGTCGATGTTTTGCTCCGAAGAACTGAAGTTTACTAAACTTTCAATGCTCAGACATTTACGCATCTATCGAAATACCTATAGCTCTAAACAGTGTGTACTTTTAAGTACTAATCGACCAAACTATAAGTCATTATAAAGCTAAGCTGAGTGTTAAGTAAGTCTTGCGTTTTAAGTGCTCCGCTCTGTTCTTACGCGAGGAAGATTAACCACCTCGCTACTGACCACTGCTGCGGCCTTGTGGGCATCTTCTAAAAATCTGTGGCTGCTGTTGAACCATATTCTTCCTGTACGTGGACCAGGAAAGGGAAACTGATCAGACAACCTGGAACCCTTTGCTAATGCCACACTGCTGTTCTTGGAGACGACTTCATCTTCCCCCCACCCACTCCTCCTCTTCTAGGTTTTCATGGCACTGTAAAGGGCTTTGTAAATGGTTTCTTGGTTTTTACTTCGTTTTATATTTATTACCGATTTGTAGATTTACAACCGGCCTTTGTCACTGATCTTACTTTAGCAACATTGGCAACTTCATTTACTGATCCTCACAGTTTATGTTTGAAGCCTTCGAACTTTTCTCAACATGTAATTCCATTATCCGTGCACAAAGACAGGGATAATTCTTTCTTCCCTTCCTTCTCTCTTTTTAAAAATTCTTACACCACGTATTTGTTTTTCTTGTCTAATCTTACTACTTAGGACCTCCGTGTTAGTCAGTTCTCTGTCGTTTACAAGAGAATACCCGAAACTGGGTCTATCTAGAGAAACAGAGTTTAGTTTGTCCAGTTTTGGAGGCTGGGAAGTCCGAGGTTCAATGGGCTTGTCTGGTGAGGGCCTTCTTCTTGATGGGGATGTGCCGAGTGACCCGAGGCAATGCAGTTTATCACAGGGTGCGGGTGACCAAAGCGAGCTAATATGCTTCTTTCTCTCCTGATAAAGCTGGTGCTGCCACTCGGGTGATAACCCATCCATCCACCAACTCATCCATCCGTGATGGTATTAATTCACTCAAGAGGGCATAGCCCTCGTGATTCAATCACCTCTTAAAGACCCCACCTTCAACGCTGCTACATTGGGGATCAAGCTTCCACGTGACCTTTGGAGGGGACAAGCATTCAAATCACAGCAACGTTAATAAGATGTTGCGTAGAAGTGGGGATAAGAGGCATTATTGTCTTTTTCCCAATCTTGAAGGGAAAGCTTTTGGCATTTCATTAGTCAGTCTTATGTTTCCTGCAGGTTTTTCGTAGAGATCGTTTTGTCAGGTCAAGGCAGTTGTCTTCTATTCCTACGTTGTCCGGGGTTTTTGTTTCCTGTCCTTGTCTTTCCTTTTACTTTTTAAAAAATATCAACGATAGGTTGTACATTTTATGAATCACTTCTCTGCACTTTTGGAAATGATGACCTAATTTCTTTATTTTGCAATGTGGCACACTGACTGTATCACGTGATTCACTAACCCTAAACCAACCTTGCCTCAGTCCTAAGACACACTGAACTTGAATATTACGTATCACTGATTCAATTTGCTCCTAGTTTGCTTTGGATTTGTGAGTATATTAATGAATGGGATTGGGCTGTTCTAATGCTTTCAGTGTCCTTGTCAGGTCAGAGCTCTTACACATCTTTTATTGAATACTTCTATAACTATTTGTCTTCTGGATACTATCGTAAATGGTATTAACTAAAATAGTTTTTCGAAAGTGTTGCGATAGTTTCAGTACGTTGAGTCCCCCATGGATCTGTCTCAATTGTTTGTTATTCCTCATACTTCTCTGTGTTGTTCTTAAGTTGGCATGTGTGCCAGGCAGTGTAATTGAGACTTTATTTTTAGAAATAATCTGAGATGAAGGATGATGGTATCCTCTCACAGAGGTGATTTAGGTTTGTTTCTGCCTTGCGCCTGGAGCGAGGCCCGGCAGTCCAGGAATATCTGAATCCCGTTTCAGGGACTGAGGGTTTTCTGGGCCGCATAGGCAATGGGTAGCAGAGGTTGGGCAACTTAACTTGTTGTCTGTATTTATTCCTAGGACAGGGCCCAGACCAGGGTCCTCAATCTTGCTGGGCCTAGAATTCCAACTTTTGTGCCCTCAGCACCTTGAGGTTGTCGACAGTGCTTGGTGTCCTAGCATCGTAGAAGTAGGCAAATGTCCGTAGGAACAATGGCTTCCAATGGCATGGCCACCTATGCGCATCTATGAATACTGTAGTCCTCCCTTATTTGTGGTTTTCCTCTCCTTAATATCAGTTGCCTGCAGTCCAATGTGGTGTGAAAATATCAGATGAACAATTACAGAAATAAACCGTTCAGAGGTTTTAAATTGCGAGCCGTTCTCTGGAGTGTGACAAAACCTCACATGGCCCCGCTCCATACCGTAAGCATTCCTTTTTCCAGTGTGTCCACCTGTACACCCTCCCTGCCCGCTCGTGACTGGGAGGCCATCCTGGTGATCAAATCAACTGTCACCCTATCGCGGTGTTTGCGTCCGAGTCGCCGTATTTTACTTAATAATGGCCACAACGCACAAGAGCGGTCATGCTGGGAATTCGGATATGTCAAATAGAAGCCATAAAGTGCTTCCTTTAGGCGAAAAGGTGAAAGTTCTCTACTTAGTAAGGAAAGGGAAAAAAATTATATGCTGAGGTTACTGAGATGTACTGTCAGAACAAATGTTGTGTCTGTGAGATTGTGAAGAAGTTCAAAGAAATTCATGCTAGTTTCGCTGTCGCACCTCAAACTGCAAAGATTTTGGCCACAGTCTAGGCAACAATGTTTAGTGAAGATGAAAAAGACATTAAATTTGTGGGTGGAAGACATGGACAGGAGCATGTTGCAATAGATGGTACTGTCCGAGGTTTCGGACATCCGATGGGGGGCCTGATATTTACATCCAACGGATGAGGGGAACTCCTGGGATTTTAAAATACTGAAGAATGGGACTACATAAAAATAAAAAGGAATGAAAGAGAAAGTCAAAAGATTGAGCTGGGAGAGATATTTACAACTCGTAGAACATTCAACTCATACAATTTCCTTTATATCCAATGAGCTCCCACACACCAATGTGAAAAAAGACCAACGACTTAGGAGAGAAATGGGGAACACATAGGAAAACGTGGCTCCCCGACCCCCCAAAACAAGCGACTCTTGAATACAGGAGAAGATGCTCACCACCATGAAGATGAAAATAAAAGACAATGTGGTGAAATTTGGGACCTATTAATATAGTTCGAAACATTAACAACCTGCTGTGTTGGAACAGATTATCCTAGATTGCTTGTAGATGTAGAAATTAATACAAACGCTATACAAGTAAGCCTGTAAAATTTAAAATGTATGTATATATTTAAAAGTGTATCCTTAGACACATCCATATCACTTGTAGAGTGAGAGGCTGAATGTATAAACGGGTAAAGGGCAAAAACCACAGAGAAGCTCGGGAAGCCAAACCACAACCCCTGGAGCCACCAGCCCAGAAAAGCAAACTACAGCCTCTACGGCAATCAGTCCAGGAAGCCCAATCACAACCACTGCAGCAGTTGGCACACACCAGTCAGGATCGGGTCAGCAATGCCAGCTTGGGAATTTTGGCCCCAGTGTCCAAGTCAAGACCAACTAGAGAAAGCCAAATATGCTCTCAAAACCAATCGCGTCAGATGCTCTGCTTCCAGTTAGCCTGCTTACAGCTTCCCCAAGTCAACAACCTCCAATCCGAAAATACCCGGAACCCTCCTTCCTTTTTGATAGAGAACTTTGCTACTCCCCCGCCTACCTTTGAGTTTGCCAAATGCGACCGATGGTTTCTGACTCCCTTGCTTTCTATGTATATGTACAGCGAGCGTTTTATAAACAGTCTGTTTGTTTTTGCTTGCGTCTTTTTCATTTATTTCCACAAATCCCTTCTACTAAACTTGCATGTATGAAAAATATATTCATATTCTTTGATAGAGCGATTTCACTTGTAGGATTTTATCCCACAAACACACCTGCCTCTATGCGTGCGCGCGCGCATGTGTGCATCTGTGTCCGTGAACAGGTGTCCCTGACGTCCAGGATAGACGTTTCAAGACGCCGGTGGATACATAAAGCCACAGATAGTAGCAAACCCAGTTGCCGTCAAAGGGAGCACGTTTCTTTTCGTTTCTTCCACCCACAAATCGAATGCCATTTCCATCCTAACCAAGCAGCCATCGTGCAGCGAGGCCGAAAGGATCGCAGTTGGATGTGCGACGGCACGAAGTTTCCTTTCCTTCTTCACAGCTTCGCAGAAGGAAGACTTGCTTTCATGGGAGATCTTTGCAACCCTCACATATGATTTTCCCCTTTCCTTATGAAGTCCAGGACTTTTCACCTTTTCGGGTAAAGGAAGCCCTTTACGGCTTCTCTTTGGCATATGCGAATTGCCCGCATCACTCCTCTTGCACTCGGTGGCCATTACGAAGGAAAAGAAGTGTGACTTAAACGCAAGCTCTGCAATGTGGCGACAGTCGGTCTGAAAACGGAGATGGTTACTAAGTGAGCAGTGGCCCGGGAGCATCTAGGGCGTGGACGTGTAGCACAAAGGGATGACTCACGTCCCGGCCAGGCAGGCTGCGCATGCGAGATTTCATCGCACTGCTCTGAAGAGCCTGCAACTTCAAATTTCTGCCTTGTTCGTTTCTGAAATTTTCCATTTGATATTTTGGGACCTTGGTGGACAGAGGAAAACTGAAACTGGGAACGCGAAACTGCACGCAAGGGGGGAGGGGAGGGGGGGACTACTTTGAGGACTCTAGGATTGAGTCCAAGAAAGCCTTATCTGCTCCAGGATGGACAAAGGAGAGAGAGACGGCCAATCTCTTGTATATCATTTTATTTACAAATATGAACACGATCTGGGGACGATATGGATTGGTTAAAACTCTGTCCTTCTTTCCAAAGAGGCTAGTTAACATCCTCAGTGCAATTGGTGTTAAAACGTGCTGCGAGACTGAGGATTCAGAGCTTGGGGATTCTGAAGCGTCCACCAAGCAGGGCGGCAGCGTCCCAGGTGCAACGGGTGAAAACTGCAGGATTCAGATCCAGGAGGTCCCACCAACGAAAGACGCCAGTGTCCTTTGCAAGTCCCATTCCCCGACTCGAATCGCCTTTGAATTCCTTCCCAACCACCCCACCGCCCCCCCGAGTTCTCTGTCCAATGCGAGTCCTCGGCTCATCGGCGGGAGTATGTGTTCCTGTAATCTCGGATCGTCTTGGCCATGAGCGGGGCTACTTTCTTGGCGGCGGCTTTCCTGGTGCTGGGGCCGCAGGAGGGGGGCCTCGCAGGGAGCGGGTGAAAGCGGCTGTGGCCACCGGTGCTGCTGGAGGGGGGCCGGCTGCTCTCCTGTGGGCGTGGGGCCGGCTGCACCTCGGCTTTATCGGGGATGGCCGCTCCTCCCGAGGCAGGCTTTTCCTGCCTCCTGGGAACCTCACAAGGCTTGTCGAGCACAGAGTGGAAGAAGATCATCTGTGTCTGTCGGCCTCTGGGCCTCTCGGCGCGTGCAGAGCGGATCTTCATCGTCACCAGCCGGAGCCGCCGCTCTCGGGCCTCCCGGAGCCGCAGGTACATCTCCCGCCACGACTCGTGCTCCTCCGGCCGGGCTTCCTTAAAGTCTCGTTGACAGCGCCTTTTCCATAAGTGGCCCGTTTCTTTCGCTAGTGTGGGATTGTATTTCTCGATGGTGCGACCTGGCTGATCGGGCGTGCACCCCTTCCACGCGGGCTCCGGAGCAGGACACGGGTCTCCCCCCGCTTCCCGGACAGCAGGGACGCTGGTCCCGAGGGCCCACACCCGCCGCTCACACGCAGTCACGGTTCTAGGCAGGCCGGCGCTCCTGGGGCCCGAGTACACCGGCATCTTCGAGTTCCTTCTGCGTCCCGTAGGAAATCCACCCTCTTCTTCTTGCTGGGGGGAAGGGAGTGCGTGTATCTCTGGCGGGAAGGAGGACATCAGTTCAAGGACAGACAGTGCCCTGTCACTGGCCCGCATCCCGGGTAACGGGAGGTCTGGCAGCACCGGCGGGGCGTCGGTGGGGACCCTTTTCAGCTTGGCTACGTGCGCTCCGGGCGGTGGCGGCTCCTCTGTCTCATTTTCCTGCACCTTGGCTAGTCTGGGAAGCAGGCTCCCATTTTCACGAGTGCGTTTAGAGTCCGTCTCGTGAAGGTCTTTGACTCTCAGAGTAGTGGCCAGAGTTTTCACCGTCCTTTCCTTTCCCTTCCAAGGCCGGCCATAGGTGGAGTATGCCTCAAAGGGCACAGCAGGCTGCTCAGAGTCAGCCTCCATATCTGCCAACTCCTCCTCTTCAGGGAGGGAGCTCTCCCAGGTGGAAGGTCTGCGTATCCCTTCTCGAGTGCTGAGCTTGTTGGAAAGCTTGCCTGGCACCGTGGGCAGCAGGCCTCCTGCGCCCTCTCCTGTGTCTAAGCTTTCTGGGCTTGGCTTCTTTGTTTCGTCTGCTTTGGGTTCGTCAGAGTCTTTGTCCCTCTTCTCCTCTAGGTGGTTGTCCCGAGCAGCGTCCAAGGCGGGTAGAGAGGGAACGCAACCGAGCTCCGATGCCTTCTCTCTCCTGGCCCGCCTAGAGGGCGGTTTGTCCTTGGTACTGTCCCCCGAGATGGCCCTTGGACCTTCCTCTGGGGAGAAGGCCTTGTGGGATTTCTGGCTGAATCCAGCAGGGAACATCTCGTCGTCCCCAGCCCCCGCCGGGCCTTTCTGCCTGTGGGAAGATACCTGCGCCGGGCTTGGGCTCACGACGGCCCCTTGCCCCCGGGGTTTGCCCAGGTGTCCCTCTTGACGGAGTCCCGGACTGCCCTGAGGGGCATCAGCGTGGCCTTTTCCAGGCTTCTGGCGGAGGACAGCGGGCTCGGGGCCCTCCTCCTCCGGGGGCACGCAATGGTCCACGCACATCTGGTGAGGACCGGCAAGGGACAGACGGATGCGGATGTGGCCATCGCCGGAAGACGCCCAGTCTGAGGAGGAAGCCAGTGCAACTGTGTAGCGCTTGGTGCTCCCGCCTCTCCTGTCGCCACCGGGAGACCCCTTGGGAGGTGTTTGGAGCTGCGAGAGTCTCCTGTGCTTTCTGTGTCCGCGCTCCGTGCCGTCGGATGGGCTCTCGGAGGCTCCGTGGCTTTCTGGGCAGGCGCCCTGCACCTTCGGCTCCTTCGGAAACTCCTCCCTGGGGCGCTTTCGGGAACGGCTCTCCTCCAAGGCCAGTTGTTTAGGCCGGGTGTCCCGCGCCACGACCAGCAACTTCTTCCCCTGGGCGGCTAAGTCCCTGGCCAAGCTGCCCACGTGCTGCTGTGTGCGCAAGCGCTTGACCGTCTTGCGGACTCCAGTCTCCGCCAGGGAGTGTGCTGTCACTGGCAAGGCGGAGAGTTTCTTCAGGTATTTCGCCAGCTTCTTGGGATCGGAGTGGGCAGCCAGGCGCGCCTGCAGCTTGACCACGGCGTGCAGCGCCCCGTCGGCTGCCATGGCCGTCCCGGGCGCAGCCTCGTCGGCGCAGCTGGGCGGGCGTCGCTGCTTGGGCCGCAGCTCTGTCCTCAGTACAGCGAGCAGCTCGGCCTGGGCACGCGGGTCCTCGCCGACCGCCGCCGGGCTGACCTGCTGCTTTTGCTTGGGGGTGCGGAGCCGCCGCCTGGAAGAACCGCCGCGAAGCGCTGTCCGAGGTAGAAGGAAGCCTCAGCGCGGGACTCCCGTCCTTATAAAGCCGGCACGCCCCGCTCCCGGGCTGTGAGCCGCGCCCTGATGACCAGCAGTGATTGGTCCTGGGCTTCCTCGCCTCTTGACTGATTGATTGCCTTACCAGGACTCAATCAGGAGTGACCTCTGTGGGTGGAGTTCCGGACACCGGCAGCAAGGTGTGCGAAAACACGTACTCCCCGATGCAGTGGGTGGAAACGCTAATTGCTACCACCTGTTTGTAGAGCATATTGACAAGATCGAGCGAAAAGAAAAATTCACATAGGCGTTGACCGAGCAATTCCACTCTTAGCATTTTATAGCGTACAGAGTCAATTCCGCAATGCTGTAGAAACACTCCACGTGCACACACACGCACACACACACACACACACACACACACACACACACACACACAGGTGTACACAGAGACCTAGAACCCAGCAGTTTCATTGTCCACTTATCCGTAGGCCGGACAGTGCATTTCATACCCTCCCTAACCTAAGCTAGGCGGGAGCATTTCTCAGAAATCTTTCCTTCATCCTCTTTCCAGAATCCCTGGAGAGAGTCATGTAAACATTCAGCCATCAGAATAGCCAGTGAACACACTGACCAGAATGAATAGGAAGGTAAAGACTTGGGACAGAGGGACCTCCAGATCCTAAACTGATCTTTACCTTGTTGACGACTTTCTTAAAATAACAAACAAACAAACAAAAAACGTAAACAGCCTATCAGAGAGGCTTATACAGAGGGATTTGATTCCATGCTTGCAAAATGGTAGCTGTCCAAACTCCAAACAAAAGTGTTTCCTCCTTTTTCCTTTCTAGAATCACGGAGTTTGTCAGTGTCTTCAGCTCCACCGTAGGTGATGAGGACCGAGTCGTTTAGAATTCTGTTTGGATATGGCGCTGACTCAAAAATGGCTTTTGTCCTCAGCAGAGTGTGAAGCAGCTTGCACTTGGGATCGCCTGGCCTTGAAACAATAATGTCACTTTGGAAATTCAGTTTTTATCAAGAGTAGAAAAAGAGATAGAGATAGGAAAACACAGATTTACCTGTGATGCTTGTGCAGGGGTCATGCTGACCTTCTCTGTCTCGTTCCAATCTTAGTACATGTGGGGCTGAAGTGAGCAGAAAATTCAATGTTCCACTAGAATGAGGCTATGTCCGATCAGTATTCCTCCGCTACTTGGTTTTTACCCAACTGAGCGTAAGGATCCTCTACAGTACTCGAAAGCCACGGAAGCTCTGAGAAGGAACTGCTTCAGTGTTTTTCGTTTGACCACACGACTAAAGACAAATAAATCACAACTGGTATGAACACACAGGAACGGTTTTTGGAAAGTCACGACTGATTCGCATATTCGTGTGTACAGGCCAAATAATCCTGAAACAGAGTCACTTTTATTAATCGTCATGTGTCTTTCGGTGTGCTTTTCGAAAGTTAGGTGAGTCTTTTACATTAAAAAGTATCTAGTGTAAGTGTGAGCTAATTAATAAGGTGGTTGACTACTTTTTTAAAGGAGTGTTGTTCTATGCCTTAGCTCTTCTTAATTGCGTTGGGACGCTGAAAAAAAGCCAGAGAAATTGAAGATTTCATTACGTCGATGTTTTGCTCCGAAGAACTGAAGTTTACTAAACTTTCAATGCTCAGACATTTACGCATCTATCGAAATACCAATAGCTGTAAACAGTGTGTACTTTTAAGTACTAATCGACCAAACTCTAAGTCATTATGAAGCTAAGCTGAGTGTTAAGTAAGTCTTGCGTTTTAAGTGCTCCGCTCTGTTCTTACGCGAGGAAGATTAACCACTTCGCTACTGACCACTGCTGCGGCCTTGTGGGCATCTTCTAAAAATCTGTGGCTGCTGTTGAACCATATTCTTCCTGTACGTGGACCAGGAAAGGGAAACTGATCAGACAACCTGGAACCCTTTGCTAATGCCACACTGCTGTTCTTGGAGACGACTTCATCTTCCCCCCACCCACTCCTCCTCTTCTAGGTTTTCATGGCACTGTAAAGGGCTTTGTAAATGGTTTCTTGGTTTTTACTTCGTTTTATATTTATTACCGATTTGTAGATTTACAACCGGCCTTTGTCACTGATCTTACTTTAGCAACATTGGCAACTTCATTTACTGATCCTCACAGTTTATGTTTGAAGCCTTCGAACTTTTCTCAACATGTAATTCCATTATCCGTGCACAAAGACAGGGATAATTCTTTCTTCCCTTCCTTCTCTCTTTTTAAAAATTCTTACACCACGTATTTGTTTTTCTTGTCTAATCTTACTACTTAGGACCTCCGTGTTAGTCAGTTCTCTGTCGTTTACAAGAGAATACCCGAAACTGGGTCTATCTAGAGAAACAGAGTTTAGTTTGTCCAGTTTTGGAGGCTGGGAAGTCCGAGGTTCAATGGGCTTGTCTGGTGAGGGCCTTCTTCTTGATGGGGATGTGCCGAGTGACCCGAGGCAATGCAGTTTATCACAGGGTGCGGGTGACCAAAGCGAGCTAATATGCTTCTTTCTCTCCTGATAAAGCTGGTGCTGCCACTCGGGTGATAACCCATCCATCCACCAACTCATCCATCCGTGATGGTATTAATTCACTCAAGAGGGCATAGCCCTCGTGATTCAATCACCTCTTAAAGACCCCACCTTCAACGCTGCTACATTGGGGATCAAGCTTCCACGTGACCTTTGGAGGGGACAAGCATTCAAATCACAGCAACGTTAATAAGATGTTGCGTAGAAGTGGGGATAAGAGGCATTATTGTCTTTTTCCCAATCTTGAAGGGAAAGCTTTTGGCATTTCATTAGTCAGTCTTATGTTTCCTGCAGGTTTTTCGTAGAGATCGTTTTGTCAGGTCAAGGCAGTTGTCTTCTATTCCTACGTTGTCCGGGGTTTTTGTTTCCTGTCCTTGTCTTTCCTTTTACTTTTTAAAAAATATCAACGATAGGTTGTACATTTTATGAATCACTTCTCTGCACTTTTGGAAATGATGACCTAATTTCTTTATTTTGCAATGTGGCACACTGACTGTATCACGTGATTCACTAACCCTAAACCAACCTTGCCTCAGTCCTAAGACACACTGAACTTGAATATTACGTATCACTGATTCAATTTGCTCCTAGTTTGCTTTGGATTTGTGAGTATATTAATGAATGGGATTGGGCTGTTCTAATGCTTTCAGTGTCCTTGTCAGGTCAGAGCTCTTACACATCTTTTATTGAATACTTCTATAACTATTTGTCTTCTGGATACTATCGTAAATGGTATTAACTAAAATAGTTTTTCGAAAGTGTTGCGATAGTTTCAGTACGTTGAGTCCCCCATGGATCTGTCTCAATTGTTTGTTATTCCTCATACTTCTCTGTGTTGTTCTTAAGTTGGCATGTGTGCCAGGCAGTGTAATTGAGACTTTATTTTTAGAAATAATCTGAGATGAAGGATGATGGTATCCTCTCACAGAGGTGATTTAGGTTTGTTTCTGCCTTGCGCCTGGAGCGAGGCCCGGCAGTCCAGGAATATCTGAATCCCGTTTCAGGGACTGAGGGTTTTCTGGGCCGCATAGGCAATGGGTAGCAGAGGTTGGGCAACTTAACTTGTTGTCTGTATTTATTCCTAGGACAGGGCCCAGACCAGGGTCCTCAATCTTGCTGGGCCTAGAATTCCAACTTTTGTGCCCTCAGCACCTTGAGGTTGTCGACAGTGCTTGGTGTCCTAGCATCGTAGAAGTAGGCAAATGTCCGTAGGAACAATGGCTTCCAATGGCATGGCCACCTATGCGCATCTATGAATACTGTAGTCCTCCCTTATTTGTGGTTTTCCTCTCCTTAATATCAGTTGCCTGCAGTCCAATGTGGTGTGAAAATATCAGATGAACAATTACAGAAATAAACCGTTCAGAGGTTTTAAATTGCGAGCCGTTCTCTGGAGTGTGACAAAACCTCACATGGCCCCGCTCCATACCGTAAGCATTCCTTTTTCCAGTGTGTCCACCTGTACACCCTCCCTGCCCGCTCGTGACTGGGAGGCCATCCTGGTGATCAAATCAACTGTCACCCTATCGCGGTGTTTGCGTCCGAGTCGCCGTATTTTACTTAATAATGGCCACAACGCACAAGAGCGGTCATGCTGGGAATTCGGATATGTCAAATAGAAGCCATAAAGTGCTTCCTTTAGGCGAAAAGGTGAAAGTTCTCTACTTAGTAAGGAAAGGGAAAAAAATTATATGCTGAGGTTACTGAGATGTACTGTCAGAACAAATGTTGTGTCTGTGAGATTGTGAAGAAGTTCAAAGAAATTCATGCTAGTTTCGCTGTCGCACCTCAAACTGCAAAGATTTTGGCCACAGTCTAGGCAACAATGTTTAGTGAAGATGAAAAAGACATTAAATTTGTGGGTGGAAGACATGGACAGGAGCATGTTGCAATAGATGGTACTGTCCGAGGTTTCGGACATCCGATGGGGGGCCTGATATTTACATCCAACGGATGAGGGGAACTCCTGGGATTTTAAAATACTGAAGAATGGGACTACATAAAAATAAAAAGGAATGAAAGAGAAAGTCAAAAGATTGAGCTGGGAGAGATATTTACAACTCGTAGAACATTCAACTCATACAATTTCCTTTATATCCAATGAGCTCCCACACACCAATGTGAAAAAAGACCAACGACTTAGGAGAGAAATGGGGAACACATAGGAAAACGTGGCTCCCCGACCCCCCAAAACAAGCGACTCTTGAATACAGGAGAAGATGCTCACCACCATGAAGATGAAAATAAAAGACAATGTGGTGAAATTTGGGACCTATTAATATAGTTCGAAACATTAACAACCTGCTGTGTTGGAACAGATTATCCTAGATTGCTTGTAGATGTAGAAATTAATACAAACGCTATACAAGTAAGCCTGTAAAATTTAAAATGTATGTATATATTTAAAAGTGTATCCTTAGACACATCCATATCACTTGTAGAGTGAGAGGCTGAATGTATAAACGGGTAAAGGGCAAAAACCACAGAGAAGCTCGGGAAGCCAAACCACAACCCCTGGAGCCACCAGCCCAGAAAAGCAAACTACAGCCTCTACGGCAATCAGTCCAGGAAGCCCAATCACAACCACTGCAGCAGTTGGCACACACCAGTCAGGATCGGGTCAGCAATGCCAGCTTGGGAATTTTGGCCCCAGTGTCCAAGTCAAGACCAACTAGAGAAAGCCAAATATGCTCTCAAAACCAATCGCGTCAGATGCTCTGCTTCCAGTTAGCCTGCTTACAGCTTCCCCAAGTCAACAACCTCCAATCCGAAAATACCCGGAACCCTCCTTCCTTTTTGATAGAGAACTTTGCTACTCCCCCGCCTACCTTTGAGTTTGCCAAATGCGACCGATGGTTTCTGACTCCCTTGCTTTCTATGTATATGTACAGCGAGCGTTTTATAAACAGTCTGTTTGTTTTTGCTTGCGTCTTTTTCATTTATTTCCACAAATCCCTTCTACTAAACTTGCATGTATGAAAAATATATTCATATTCTTTGATAGAGCGATTTCACTTGTAGGATTTTATCCCACAAACACACCTGCCTCTATGCGTGCGCGCGCGCATGTGTGCATCTGTGTCCGTGAACAGGTGTCCCTGACGTCCAGGATAGACGTTTCAAGACGCCGGTGGATACATAAAGCCACAGATAGTAGCAAACCCAGTTGCCGTCAAAGGGAGCACGTTTCTTTTCGTTTCTTCCACCCGCAAATCGAATGCCATTTCCATCCTAACCAAGCAGCCATCGTGCAGCGAGGCCGAAAGGATCGCAGTTGGATGTGCGACGGCACGAAGTTTCCTTTCCTTCTTCACAGCTTCGCAGAAGGAAGACTTGCTTTCATGGGAGATCTTTGCAACCCTCACATATGATTTTCCCCTTTCCTTATGAAGTCCAGGACTTTTCACCTTTTGGGGTAAAGGAAGCCCTTTACGGCTTCTCTTTGGCATATGCGAATTGCCCGCATCACTCCTCTTGCACTCGGTGGCCATTACGAAGGAAAAGAAGTGTGACTTAAACGCAAGCTCTGCAATGTGGCGACAGTCGGTCTGAAAACGGAGATGGTTACTAAGTGAGCAGTGGCCCGGGAGCATCTAGGGCGTGGACGTGTAGCACAAAGGGATGACTCACGTCCCGGCCAGGCAGGCTGCGCATGCGAGATTTCATCGCACTGCTCTGAAGAGCCTGCAACTTCAAATTTCTGCCTTGTTCGTTTCTGAAATTTTCCATTTGATATTTTGGGACCTTGGTGGACAGAGGAAAACTGAAACTGGGAACGCGAAACTGCACGCAAGGGGGGAGGGGAGGGGGGACTACTTTGAGGACTCTAGGATTGAGTCCAAGAAAGCCTTATCTGCTCCAGGATGGACAAAGGAGAGAGAGACGGCCAATCTCTTGTATATCATTTTATTTACAAATAGGAACACGATCTGGGGACGATATGGATTGGTTAAAACTCTGTCCTTCTTTCCAAAGAGGCTAGTTAACATCCTCAGTGCAATTGGTGTTAAAACCTGCTGCGAGACTGAGGATTCAGAGCTTGGGGATTCTGAAGCGTCCACCAAGCAGGGCGGCAGCGTCCCAGGTGCAACGGGTGAAAACTGCAGGATTCAGATCCAGGAGGTCCCACCAACGAAAGACGCCAGTGTCCTTTGCAAGTCCCATTCCCCGACTCGAATCGCCTTTGAATTCCTTCCCAACCACCCCACCGCCCCCCGAGTTCTCTGTCCAATGCGAGTCCTCGGCTCATCGGCGGGAGTATGTGTTCCTGTAATCTCGGATCGTCTTGGCCATGAGCGGGGCTACTTTCTTGGCGGCGGCTTTCCTGGTGCTGGGGCCGCAGGAGGGGGGCCTCGCAGGGAGCGGGTGAAAGCGGCTGTGGCCACCGGTGCTGCTGGAGGGGGGCCGGCTGCTCTCCTGTGGGCGTGGGGCCGGCTGCACCTCGGCTTTATCGGGGATGGCCGCTCCTCCCGAGGCAGGCTTTTCCTGCCTCCTGGGAACCTCACAAGGCTTGTCGAGCACAGAGTGGAAGAAGATCATCTGTGTCTGTCGGCCTCTGGGCCTCTCGGCGCGTGCAGAGCGGATCTTCATCGTCACCAGCCGGAGCCGCCGCTCTCGGGCCTCCCGGAGCCGCAGGTACATCTCCCGCCACGACTCGTGCTCCTCCGGCCGGGCTTCCTTAAAGTCTCGTTGACAGCGCCTTTTCCATAAGTGGCCCGTTTCTTTCGCTAGTGTGGGATTGTATTTCTCGATGGTGCGACCTGGCTGATCGGGCGTGCACCCCTTCCACGCGGGCTCCGGAGCAGGACACGGGTCTCCCCCCGCTTCCCGGACAGCAGGGACGCTGGTCCCGAGGGCCCACACCCGCCGCTCACACGCAGTCACGGTTCTAGGCAGGCCGGCGCTCCTGGGGCCCGAGTACACCGGCATCTTCGAGTTCCTTCTGCGTCCCGTAGGAAATCCACCCTCTTCTTCTTGCTGGGGGGAAGGGAGTGCGTGTATCTCTGGCGGGAAGGAGGACATCAGTTCAAGGACAGACAGTGCCCTGTCACTGGCCCGCATCCCGGGTAACGGGAGGTCTGGCAGCACCGGCGGGGCGTCGGTGGGGACCCTTTTCAGCTTGGCTACGTGCGCTCCGGGCGGTGGCGGCTCCTCTGTCTCATTTTCCTGCACCTTGGCTAGTCTGGGAAGCAGGCTCCCATTTTCACGAGTGCGTTTAGAGTCCGTCTCGTGAAGGTCTTTGACTCTCAGAGTAGTGGCCAGAGTTTTCACCGTCCTTTCCTTTCCCTTCCAAGGCCGGCCATAGGTGGAGTATGCCTCAAAGGGCACAGCAGGCTGCTCAGAGTCAGCCTCCATATCTGCCAACTCCTCCTCTTCAGGGAGGGAGCTCTCCCAGGTGGAAGGTCTGCGTATCCCTTCTCGAGTGCTGAGCTTGTTGGAAAGCTTGCCTGGCACCGTGGGCAGCAGGCCTCCTGCGCCCTCTCCTGTGTCTAAGCTTTCTGGGCTTGGCTTCTTTGTTTCGTCTGCTTTGGGTTCGTCAGAGTCTTTGTCCCTCTTCTCCTCTAGGTGGTTGTCCCGAGCAGCGTCCAAGGCGGGTAGAGAGGGAACGCAACCGAGCTCCGATGCCTTCTCTCTCCTGGCCCGCCTAGAGGGCGGTTTGTCCTTGGTACTGTCCCCCGAGATGGCCCTTGGACCTTCCTCTGGGGAGAAGGCCTTGTGGGATTTCTGGCTGAATCCAGCAGGGAACATCTCGTCGTCCCCAGCCCCCGCCGGGCCTTTCTGCCTGTGGGAAGATACCTGCGCCGGGCTTGGGCTCACGACGGCCCCTTGCCCCCGGGGTTTGCCCAGGTGTCCCTCTTGACGGAGTCCCGGACTGCCCTGAGGGGCATCAGCGTGGCCTTTTCCAGGCTTCTGGCGGAGGACAGCGGGCTCGGGGCCCTCCTCCTCCGGGGGCACGCAATGGTCCACGCACATCTGGTGAGGACCGGCAAGGGACAGACGGATGCGGATGTGGCCATCGCCGGAAGACGCCCAGTCTGAGGAGGAAGCCAGTGCAACTGTGTAGCGCTTGGTGCTCCCGCCTCTCCTGTCGCCACCGGGAGACCCCTTGGGAGGTGTTTGGAGCTGCGAGAGTCTCCTGTGCTTTCTGTGTCCGCGCTCCGTGCCGTCGGATGGGCTCTCGGAGGCTCCGTGGCTTTCTGGGCAGGCGCCCTGCACCTTCGGCTCCTTCGGAAACTCCTCCCTGGGGCGCTTTCGGGAACGGCTCTCCTCCAAGGCCAGTTGTTTAGGCCGGGTGTCCCGCGCCACGACCAGCAACTTCTTCCCCTGGGCGGCTAAGTCCCTGGCCAAGCTGCCCACGTGCTGCTGTGTGCGCAAGCGCTTGACCGTCTTGCGGACTCCAGTCTCCGCCAGGGAGTGTGCTGTCACTGGCAAGGCGGAGAGTTTCTTCAGGTATTTCGCCAGCTTCTTGGGATCGGAGTGGGCAGCCAGGCGCGCCTGCAGCTTGACCACGGCGTGCAGCGCCCCGTCGGCTGCCATGGCCGTCCCGGGCGCAGCCTCGTCGGCGCAGCTGGGCGGGCGTCGCTGCTTGGGCCGCAGCTCTGTCCTCAGTACAGCGAGCAGCTCGGCCTGGGCACGCGGGTCCTCGCCGACCGCCGCCGGGCTGACCTGCTGCTTTTGCTTGGGGGTGCGGAGCCGCCGCCTGGAAGAACCGCCGCGAAGCGCTGTCCGAGGTAGAAGGAAGCCTCAGCGCGGGACTCCCGTCCTTATAAAGCCGGCACGCCCCGCTCCCGGGCTGTGAGCCGCGCCCTGATGACCAGCAGTGATTGGTCCTGGGCTTCCTCGCCTCTTGACTGATTGATTGCGTTACCAGGACTCAATCAGGAGTGACCTCTGTGGGTGGAGTTCCGGACACCGGCAGCAAGGTGTGCGAAAACACGTACTCCCCGATGCAGTGGGTGGAAACGCTAATTGCTACCACCTGTTTGTAGAGCATATTGACAAGATCGAGCAAAAAGAAAAATTCACGTAGGCGTTGACCGAGCAATTCCACTCTTAGCATTTTATAGCGTACAGAGTCAATTCCGCAATGCTGTAGAAACACTCCACGTGCACACACACGCGCGCGCACACACACACACACACACACAGGTGTACACAGAGACCTAGAACCCAGCAGTTTCATTGTCCACTTATCCATAGGCCGGACAGTGCATTTCATACCCTCCCTAACCTAAGCTAGGCGGGAGCATTTCTCAGAAATCTTTCCTTCATCCTCTTTCCAGAATCCCTGGAGAGAGTCATGTAAACATTCAGCCATCAGAATAGCCAGTGAACACACTGACCAGAATGAATAGGAAGGTAAAGACTTGGGACAGAGGGACCTCCAGATCCTAAACTGATCTTTACCTTGTTGACGACTTTCTTAAAATAACAAACAAACAAACAAAAAACGTAAACAGCCTATCAGAGATGCTTATACAGAGGGATTTGATTCCATGCTTGCAAAATGGTAGCTGTCCAAACTCCAAACAAAAGTGTTTCCTCCTTTTTCCTTTCTAGAATCACGGAGTTTTTCGGTGTCTTCAGCTCCACCGTAGGTGGTGAGGACCGAGTCGTTTAGAATTCAGTTTGGATATGGCGCTGATTCAAAAATGGCTTTTGTCCTCAGCAGAGTGTGAAGCAGCTTGCACTTGGGATCGCCAGGCCTTGAAACAATAATGTCACTTTGGAAATTCAGTTTTTATCAAGAGTAGAAAAAGAGATAGAGATAGGAAAACACAGATTTACCTGTGATGCTTGTGCAGGGGTCATGCTGACCTTCTCTGTCTCGTTCCAATCTTAGTACATGTGGGGCTGAAGTGAGCAGAAAATTCAATGTTCCACTAGAATGAGGCTATGTCCGATCAGTATTCCTCCGCTACTTGGTTTTTACCCAACTGAGCGTAAGGATCCTCTACAATACTCGAAAGCCATGGAAGCTCTGAGAAGGAACTGCTTCAGTGTTTTTCGTTTGACCACACGACTAAAGACAAATAAATCACAACTGGTATGAACACACAGGAACGGTTTTTGGAAAGTCACCACTGATTCGCATATTCGTGTGTACAGGCCAAATAATCCTGAAACAGAGTCACTTTTATTAATCGTCATGTGTCTTTCGGTGTGCTTTTCGAAAGTTAGGTGAGTCTCTTACATTAAAAAGTATCTAGTGTAAGTGTGAGCTAATTAATAAGGTGGTTGACTACTTTTTTAAAGGAGTGTTGTTCTATGCCTTAGCTCTTCTTAATTGCGTTGGGACGCTGAAAAAAAGCCAGAGAAATTGAAGATTTCATTACGTCGATGTTTTGCTCCGAAGAACTGAAGTTTACTAAACTTTCAATGCTCAGACATTTACGCATCTATCGAAATACCTATAGCTCTAAACAGTGTGTACTTTTAAGTACTAATCGACCAAACTCTAAGTCATTATAAAGCTAAGCTGAGTGTTAAGTAAGTCTTGCGTTTTAAGTGCTCCGCTCTGTTCTTACGCGAGGAAGATTAACCACCTCGCTACTGACCACTGCTGCGGCCTTGTGGGCATCTTCTAAAAATCTGTGGCTGCTGTTGAACCATATTCTTCCTGTACGTGGACCAGGAAAGGGAAACTGATCAGACAACCTGGAACCCTTTGCTAATGCCACACTGCTGTTCTTGGAGACGACTTCATCTTCCCCCCACCCACTCCTCCTCTTCTAGGTTTTCATGGCACTGTAAAGGGCTTTGTAAATGGTTTCTTGGTTTTTACTTCGTTTTATATTTATTACCGATTTGTAGATTTACAACCGGCCTTTGTCACTGATCTTACTTTAGCAACATTGGCAACTTCATTTACTGATCCTCACAGTTTATGTTTGAAGCCTTCGAACTTTTCTCAACATGTAATTCCATTATCCGTGCACAAAGACAGGGATAATTCTTTCTTCCCTTCCTTCTCTCTTTTTAAAAATTCTTACACCACGTATTTGTTTTTCTTGTCTCATCTTACTACTTAGGACCTCCGTGTTAGTCAGTTCTCTGTCGTTTACAAGAGAATACCCGAAACTGGGTCTATCTAGAGAAACAGAGTTTAGTTTGTCCAGTTTTGGAGGCTGGGAAGTCCGAGGTTCAATGGGCTTGTCTGGTGAGGGCCTTCTTCTTGATGGGGATGTGCCGAGTGACCCGAGGCAATGCAGTTTATCACAGGGTGCGGGTGACCAAAGCGAGCTAATATGCTTCTTTCTCTCCTGATAAAGCTGGTGCTGCCACTCGGGTGATAACCCATCCATCCACCAACTCATCCATCCGTGATGGTATTAATTCACTCAAGAGGGCATAGCCCTCGTGATTCAATCACCTCTTAAAGACCCCACCTTCAACGCTGCTACATTGGGGATCAAGCTTCCACGTGACCTTTGGAGGGGACAAGCATTCAAATCACAGCAACGTTAATAAGATGTTGCGTAGAAGTGGGGATAAGAGGCATTATTGTCTTTTTCCCAATCTTGAAGGGAAAGCTTTTGGCATTTCATTAGTCAGTCTTATGTTTCCTGCAGGTTTTTCGTAGAGATCGTTTTGTCAGGTCAAGGCAGTTGTCTTCTATTCCTACGTTGTCCGGGGTTTTTGTTTCCTGTCCTTGTCTTTCCTTTTACTTTTTAAAAAATATCAACGATAGGTTGTACATTTTATGAATCACTTCTCTGCACTTTTGGAAATGATGACCTAATTTCTTTATTTTGCAATGTGGCACACTGACTGTATCACGTGATTCACTAACCCTAAACCAACCTTGCCTCAGTCCTAAGACACACTGAACTTGAATATTACGTATCACTGATTCAATTTGCTCCTAGTTTGCTTTGGATTTGTGAGTATATTAATGAATGGGATTGGGCTGTTCTAATGCTTTCAGTGTCCTTGTCAGGTCAGAGCTCTTACACATCTTTTATTGAATACTTCTATAACTATTTGTCTTCTGGATACTATCGTAAATGGTATTAACTAAAATAGTTTTTCGAAAGTGTTGCGATAGTTTCAGTACGTTGAGTCCCCCATGGATCTGTCTCAATTGTTTGTTATTCCTCATACTTCTCTGTGTTGTTCTTAAGTTGGCATGTGTGCCAGGCAGTGTAATTGAGACTTTATTTTTAGAAATAATCTGAGATGAAGGATGATGGTATCCTCTCACAGAGGTGATTTAGGTTTGTTTCTGCCTTGCGCCTGGAGCGAGGCCCGGCAGTCCAGGAATATCTGAATCCCGTTTCAGGGACTGAGGGTTTTCTGGGCCGCATAGGCAATGGGTAGCAGAGGTTGGGCAACTTAACTTGTTGTCTGTATTTATTCCTAGGACAGGGCCCAGACCAGGGTCCTCAATCTTGCTGGGCCTAGAATTCCAACTTTTGTGCCCTCAGCACCTTGAGGTTGTCGACAGTGCTTGGTGTCCTAGCATCGTAGAAGTAGGCAAATGTCCGTAGGAACAATGGCTTCCAATGGCATGGCCACCTATGCGCATCTATGAATACTGTAGTCCTCCCTTATTTGTGGTTTTCCTCTCCGTAATATCAGTTGCCTGCAGTCCAATGTGGTGTGAAAATATCAGATGAACAATTACAGAAATAAACCGTTCAGAGGTTTTAAATTGCGAGCCGTTCTCTGGAGTGTGACAAAACCTCACATGGCCCCGCTCCATACCGTAAGCATTCCTTTTTCCAGTGTGTCCACCTGTACACCCTCCCTGCCCGCTCGTGTCTGGGAGGCCATTCTGGTGATCAAATCAACTGTCACCCTGTCGCGGTGTTTGCGTCCGAGTCGCCGTATTTTACTTAATAATGGCCACAACGCACAAGAGCGGTCATGCTGGGAATTCGGATATGTCAAATAGAAGCCATAAAGTGCTTCCTTTAGGCGAAAAGGTGAAAGTTCTCTACTTAGTAAGGAAAGGGAAAAAAAATTATATGCTGAGGTTACTGAGATGTACTGTCAGAACAAATGTTGTTTCTGTGAGATTGTGAAGAAGTTCAAAGAAATTCATGCTAGTTTCGCTGTCGCACCTCAAACTGCAAAGATTTTGGCCACAGTCTAGGCAACAATGTTTAGTGAAGATGAAAAAGACATTAAATTTGTGGGTGGAAGACATGGACAGGAGCATGTTGCAATAGATGGTACTGTCCGAGGTTTCGGACATCCGATGGGGGGCCTGATATTTACATCCAACGGATGAGGGGAACTCCTGGGATTTTAAAATACTGAAGAATGGGACTACATAAAAATAAAAAGGAATGAAAGAGAAAGTCAAAAGATTGAGCTGGGAGAGATATTTACAACTCGTAGAACATTCAACTCATACAATTTCCTTTATATCCAATGAGCTCCCACACACCAATGTGAAAAAAGACCAACGACTTAGGAGAGAAATGGGGAACACATAGGAAAACGTGGCTCCCCGACCCCCCAAAACAAGCGACTCTTGAATACAGGAGAAGATGCTCACCACCATGAAGATGAAAATAAAAGACAATGTGGTGAAATTTGGGACCTATTAATATAGTTCGAAACATTAACAACCTGCTGTGTTGGAACAGATTATCCTAGATTGCTTGTAGATGTAGAAATTAATACAAACGCTATACAAGTAAGCCTGTAAAATTTAAAATGTATGTATATATTTAAAAGTGTATCCTTAGACACATCCATATCACTTGTAGAGTGAGAGGCTGAATGTATAAACGGGTAAAGGGCAAAAACCACAGAGAAGCTCGGGAAGCCAAACCACAACCCCTGGAGCCACCAGCCCAGAAAAGCAAACTACAGCCTCTACGGCAATCAGTCCAGGAAGCCCAATCACAACCACTGCAGCAGTTGGCACACACCAGTCAGGATCGGGTCAGCAATGCCAGCTTGGGAATTTTGGCCCCAGTGTCCAAGTCAAGACCAACTAGAGAAAGCCAAATATGCTCTCAAAACCAATCGCGTCAGATGCTCTGCTTCCAGTTAGCCTGCTTACAGCTTCCCCAAGTCAACAACCTCCAATCCGAAAATACCCGGAACCCTCCTTCCTTTTTGATAGAGAACTTTGCTACTCCCCCGCCTACCTTTGAGTTTGCCAAATGCGACCGATGGTTTCTGACTCCCTTGCTTTCTATGTATATGTACAGCGAGCGTTTTATAAACAGTCTGTTTGTTTTTGCTTGCGTCTTTTTCATTTATTTCCACAAATCCCTTCTACTAAACTTGCATGTATGAAAAATATATTCATATTCTTTGATAGAGCGATTTCACTTGTAGGATTTTATCCCACAAACACACCTGCCTCTATGCGTGCGCGCGCGCATGTGTGCATCTGTGTCCGTGAACAGGTGTCCCTGACGTCCAGGATAGACGTTTCAAGACGCCGGTGGATACATAAAGCCACAGATAGTAGCAAACCCAGTTGCCGTCAAAGGGAGCACGTTTCTTTTCGTTTCTTCCACCCGCAAATCGAATGCCATTTCCATCCTAACCAAGCAGCCATCGTGCAGCGAGGCCGAAAGGATCGCAGTTGGATGTGCGACGGCACGAAGTTTCCTTTCCTTCTTCACAGCTTCGCAGAAGGAAGACTTGCTTTCATGGGAGATCTTTGCAACCCTCACATATGATTTTCCCCTTTCCTTATGAAGTCCAGGACTTTTCACCTTTTGGGGTAAAGGAAGCCCTTTACGGCTTCTCTTTGGCATATGCGAATTGCCCGCATCACTCCTCTTGCACTCGGTGGCCATTACGAAGGAAAAGAAGTGTGACTTAAACGCAAGCTCTGCAATGTGGCGACAGTCGGTCTGAAAACGGAGATGGTTACTAAGTGAGCAGTGGCCCGGGAGCATCTAGGGCGTGGACGTGTAGCACAAAGGGATGACTCACGTCCCGGCCAGGCAGGCTGCGCATGCGAGATTTCATCGCACTGCTCTGAAGAGCCTGCAACTTCAAATTTCTGCCTTGTTCGTTTCTGAAATTTTCCATTTGATATTTTGGGACCTTGGTGGACAGAGGAAAACTGAAACTGGGAACACGAAACTGCACGCAAGGGGGGAGGGGAGGGGGGACTACTTTGAGGACTCTAGGATTGAGTCCAAGAAAGCCTTATCTGCTCCAGGATGGACAAAGGAGAGAGAGACGGCCAATCTCTTGTATATCATTTTATTTACAAATAGGAACACGATCTGGGGACGATATGGATTGGTTAAAACTCTGTCCTTCTTTCCAAAGAGGCTAGTTAACATCCTCAGTGCAATTGGTGTTAAAACCTGCTGCGAGACTGAGGATTCAGAGCTTGGGGATTCTGAAGCGTCCACCAAGCAGGGCGGCAGCGTCCCAGGTGCAACGGGTGAAAACTGCAGGATTCAGATCCAGGAGGTCCCACCAACGAAAGACGCCAGTGTCCTTTGCAAGTCCCATTCCCCGACTCGAATCGCCTTTGAATTCCTTCCCAACCACCCCACCGCCCCCCGAGTTCTCTGTCCAATGCGAGTCCTCGGCTCATCGGCGGGAGTATGTGTTCCTGTAATCTCGGATCGTCTTGGCCATGAGCGGGGCTACTTTCTTGGCGGCGGCTTTCCTGGTGCTGGGGCCGCAGGAGGGGGGCCTCGCAGGGAGCGGGTGAAAGCGGCTGTGGCCACCGGTGCTGCTGGAGGGGGGCCGGCTGCTCTCCTGTGGGCGTGGGGCCGGCTGCACCTTGGCTTTATCGGGGATGGCCGCTCCTCCCGAGGCAGGCTTTTCCTGCCTCCTGGGAACCTCACAAGGCTTGTCGAGCACAGAGTGGAAGAAGATCATCTGTGTCTGTCGGCCTCTGGGCCTCTCGGCGCGTGCAGAGCGGATCTTCATCGTCACCAGCCGGAGCCGCCGCTCTCGGGCCTCCCGGAGCCGCAGGTACATCTCCCGCCACGACTCGTGCTCCTCCGGCCGGGCTTCCTTAAAGTCTCGTTGACAGCGCCTTTTCCATAAGTGGCCCGTTTCTTTCGCTAGTGTGGGATTGTATTTCTCGATGGTGCGACCTGGCTGATCGGGCGTGCACCCCTTCCACGCGGGCTCCGGAGCAGGACACGGGTCTCCCCCCGCTTCCCGGACAGCAGGGACGCTGGTCCCGAGGGCCCACACCCGCCGCTCACACGCAGTCACGGTTCTAGGCAGGCCGGCGCTCCTGGGGCCCGAGTACACCGGCATCTTCGAGTTCCTTCTGCGTCCCGTAGGAAATCCACCCTCTTCTTCTTGCTGGGGGGAAGGGAGTGCGTGTATCTCTGGCGGGAAGGAGGACATCAGTTCAAGGACAGACAGTGCCCTGTCACTGGCCCGCATCCCGGGTAACGGGAGGTCTGGCAGCACCGGCGGGGCGTCGGTGGGGACCCTTTTCAGCTTGGCTACGTGCGCTCCGGGCGGTGGCGGCTCCTCTGTCTCATTTTCCTGCACCTTGGCTAGTCTGGGAAGCAGGCTCCCATTTTCACGAGTGCGTTTAGAGTCCGTCTCGTGAAGGTCTTTGACTCTCAGAGTAGTGGCCAGAGTTTTCACCGTCCTTTCCTTTCCCTTCCAAGGCCGGCCATAGGTGGAGTATGCCTCAAAGGGCACAGCAGGCTGCTCAGAGTCAGCCTCCATATCTGCCAACTCCTCCTCTTCAGGGAGGGAGCTCTCCCAGGTGGAAGGTCTGCGTATCCCTTCTCGAGTGCTGAGCTTGTTGGAAAGCTTGCCTGGCACCGTGGGCAGCAGGCCTCCTGCGCCCTCTCCTGTGTCTAAGCTTTCTGGGCTTGGCTTCTTTGTTTCGTCTGCTTTGGGTTCGTCAGAGTCTTTGTCCCTCTTCTCCTCTAGGTGGTTGTCCCGAGCAGCGTCCAAGGCGGGTAGAGAGGGAACGCAACCGAGCTCCGATGCCTTCTCTCTCCTGGCCCGCCTAGAGGGCGGTTTGTCCTTGGTACTGTCCCCCGAGATGGCCCTTGGACCTTCCTCTGGGGAGAAGGCCTTGTGGGATTTCTGGCTGAATCCAGCAGGGAACATCTCGTCGTCCCCAGCCCCCGCCGGGCCTTTCTGCCTGTGGGAAGATACCTGCGCCGGGCTTGGGCTCACGACGGCCCCTTGCCCCCGGGGTTTGCCCAGGTGTCCCTCTTGACGGAGTCCCGGACTGCCCTGAGGGGCATCAGCGTGGCCTTTTCCAGGCTTCTGGCGGAGGACAGCGGGCTCGGGGCCCTCCTCCTCCGGGGGCACGCAATGGTCCACGCACATCTGGTGAGGACCGGCAAGGGACAGACGGATGCGGATGTGGCCATCGCCGGAAGACGCCCAGTCTGAGGAGGAAGCCAGTGCAACTGTGTAGCGCTTGGTGCTCCCGCCTCTCCTGTCGCCACCGGGAGACCCCTTGGGAGGTGTTTGGAGCTGCGAGAGTCTCCTGTGCTTTCTGTGTCCGCGCTCCGTGCCGTCGGATGGGCTCTCGGAGGCTCCGTGGCTTTCTGGGCAGGCGCCCTGCACCTTCGGCTCCTTCGGAAACTCCTCCCTGGGGCGCTTTCGGGAACGGCTCTCCTCCAAGGCCAGTTGTTTAGGCCGGGTGTCCCGCGCCACGACCAGCAACTTCTTCCCCTGGGCGGCTAAGTCCCTGGCCAAGCTGCCCACGTGCTGCTGTGTGCGCAAGCGCTTGACCGTCTTGCGGACTCCAGTCTCCGCCAGGGAGTGTGCTGTCACTGGCAAGGCGGAGAGTTTCTTCAGGTATTTCGCCAGCTTCTTGGGATCGGAGTGGGCAGCCAGGCGCGCCTGCAGCTTGACCACGGCGTGCAGCGCCCCGTCGGCTGCCATGGCCGTCCCGGGCGCAGCCTCGTCGGCGCAGCTGGGCGGGCGTCGCTGCTTGGGCCGCAGCTCTGTCCTCAGTACAGCGAGCAGCTCGGCCTGGGCACGCGGGTCCTCGCCGACCGCCGCCGGGCTGACCTGCTGCTTTTGCTTGGGGGTGCGGAGCCGCCGCCTGGAAGAACCGCCGCGAAGCGCTGTCCGAGGTAGAAGGAAGCCTCAGCGCGGGACTCCCGTCCTTATAAAGCCGGCACGCCCCGCTCCCGGGCTGTGAGCCGCGCCCTGATGACCAGCAGTGATTGGTCCTGGGCTTCCTCGCCTCTTGACTGATTGATTGCGTTACCAGGACTCAATCAGGAGTGACCTCTGTGGGTGGAGTTCCGGACACCGGCAGCAAGGTGTGCGAAAACACGTACTCCCCGATGCAGTGGGTGGAAACGCTAATTGCTACCACCTGTTTGTAGAGCATATTGACAAGATCGAGCAAAAAGAAAAATTCACGTAGGCGTTGACCGAGCAATTCCACTCTTAGCATTTTATAGCGTACAGAGTCAATTCCGCAATGCTGTAGAAACACTCCACGTGCACACACACGCGCGCGCACACACACACACACACACACAGGTGTACACAGAGACCTAGAACCCAGCAGTTTCATTGTCCACTTATCCATAGGCCGGACAGTGCATTTCATACCCTCCCTAACCTAAGCTAGGCGGGAGCATTTCTCAGAAATCTTTCCTTCATCCTCTTTCCAGAATCCCTGGAGAGAGTCATGTAAACATTCAGCCATCAGAATAGCCAGTGAACACACTGACCAGAATGAATAGGAAGGTAAAGACTTGGGACAGAGGGACCTCCAGATCCTAAACTGATCTTTACCTTGTTGACGACTTTCTTAAAATAACAAACAAACAAACAAAAAACGTAAACAGCCTATCAGAGAGGCTTATACAGAGGGATTTGATTCCATGCTTGCAAAATGGTAGCTGTCCAAACTCCAAACAAAAGTGTTTCCTCCTTTTTCCTTTCTAGAATCACGGAGTTTTTCGGTGTCTTCAGCTCCACCGTAGGTGGTGAGGACCGAGTCGTTTAGAATTCAGTTTGGATATGGCGCTGATTCAAAAATGGCTTTTGTCCTCAGCAGAGTGTGAAGCAGCTTGCACTTGGGATCGCCAGGCCTTGAAACAATAATGTCACTTTGGAAATTCAGTTTTTATCAAGAGTAGAAAAAGAGATAGAGATAGGAAAACACAGATTTACCTGTGATGCTTGTGCAGGGGTCATGCTGACCTTCTCTGTCTCGTTCCAATCTTAGTACATGTGGGGCTGAAGTGAGCAGAAAATTCAATGTTCCACTAGAATGAGGCTATGTCCGATCAGTATTCCTCCGCTACTTGGTTTTTACCCAACTGAGCGTAAGGATCCTCTACAATACTCGAAAGCCATGGAAGCTCTGAGAAGGAACTGCTTCAGTGTTTTTCGTTTGACCACACGACTAAAGACAAATAAATCACAACTGGTATGAACACACAGGAACGGTTTTTGGAAAGTCACCACTGATTCGCATATTCGTGTGTACAGGCCAAATAATCCTGAAACAGAGTCACTTTTATTAATCGTCATGTGTCTTTCGGTGTGCTTTTCGAAAGTTAGGTGAGTCTCTTACATTAAAAAGTATCTAGTGTAAGTGTGAGCTAATTAATAAGGTGGTTGACTACTTTTTTAAAGGAGTGTTGTTCTATGCCTTAGCTCTTCTTAATTGCGTTGGGACGCTGAAAAAAAGCCAGAGAAATTGAAGATTTCATTACGTCGATGTTTTGCTCCGAAGAACTGAAGTTTACTAAACTTTCAATGCTCAGACATTTACGCATCTATCGAAATACCTATAGCTCTAAACAGTGTGTACTTTTAAGTACTAATCGACCAAACTCTAAGTCATTATAAAGCTAAGCTGAGTGTTAAGTAAGTCTTGCGTTTTAAGTGCTCCGCTCTGTTCTTACGCGAGGAAGATTAACCACCTCGCTACTGACCACTGCTGCGGCCTTGTGGGCATCTTCTAAAAATCTGTGGCTGCTGTTGAACCATATTCTTCCTGTACGTGGACCAGGAAAGGGAAACTGATCAGACAACCTGGAACCCTTTGCTAATGCCACACTGCTGTTCTTGGAGACGACTTCATCTTCCCCCCACCCACTCCTCCTCTTCTAGGTTTTCATGGCACTGTAAAGGGCTTTGTAAATGGTTTCTTGGTTTTTACTTCGTTTTATATTTATTACCGATTTGTAGATTTACAACCGGCCTTTGTCACTGATCTTACTTTAGCAACATTGGCAACTTCATTTACTGATCCTCACAGTTTATGTTTGAAGCCTTCGAACTTTTCTCAACATGTAATTCCATTATCCGTGCACAAAGACAGGGATAATTCTTTCTTCCCTTCCTTCTCTCTTTTTAAAAATTCTTACACCACGTATTTGTTTTTCTTGTCTCATCTTACTACTTAGGACCTCCGTGTTAGTCAGTTCTCTGTCGTTTACAAGAGAATACCCGAAACTGGGTCTATCTAGAGAAACAGAGTTTAGTTTGTCCTGTTTTGGAGGCTGGGAAGTCCGAGGTTCAATGGGCTTGTCTGGTGAGGGCCTTCTTCTTGATGGGGATGTGCCGAGTGACCCGAGGCAATGCAGTTTATCACAGGGTGCGGGTGACCAAAGCGAGCTAATATGCTTCTTTCTCTCCTGATAAAGCTGGTGCTGCCACTCGGGTGATAACCCATCCATCCACCAACTCATCCATCCGTGATGGTATTAATTCACTCAAGAGGGCATAGCCCTCGTGATTCAATCACCTCTTAAAGACCCCACCTTCAACGCTGCTACATTGGGGATCAAGCTTCCACGTGACCTTTGGAGGGGACAAGCATTCAAATCACAGCAACGTTAATAAGATGTTGCGTAGAAGTGGGGATAAGAGGCATTATTGTCTTTTTCCCAATCTTGAAGGGAAAGCTTTTGGCATTTCATTAGTCAGTCTTATGTTTCCTGCAGGTTTTTCGTAGAGATCGTTTTGTCAGGTCAAGGCAGTTGTCTTCTATTCCTACGTTGTCCGGGGTTTTTGTTTCCTGTCCTTGTCTTTCCTTTTACTTTTTAAAAAATATCAACGATAGGTTGTACATTTTATGAATCACTTCTCTGCACTTTTGGAAATGATGACCTAATTTCTTTATTTTGCAATGTGGCACACTGACTGTATCACGTGATTCACTAACCCTAAACCAACCTTGCCTCAGTCCTAAGACACACTGAACTTGAATATTACGTATCACTGATTCAATTTGCTCCTAGTTTGCTTTGGATTTGTGAGTATATTAATGAATGGGATTGGGCTGTTCTAATGCTTTCAGTGTCCTTGTCAGGTCAGAGCTCTTACACATCTTTTATTGAATACTTCTATAACTATTTGTCTTCTGGATACTATCGTAAATGGTATTAACTAAAATAGTTTTTCGAAAGTGTTGCGATAGTTTCAGTACGTTGAGTCCCCCATGGATCTGTCTCAATTGTTTGTTATTCCTCATACTTCTCTGTGTTGTTCTTAAGTTGGCATGTGTGCCAGGCAGTGTAATTGAGACTTTATTTTTAGAAATAATCTGAGATGAAGGATGATGGTATCCTCTCACAGAGGTGATTTAGGTTTGTTTCTGCCTTGCGCCTGGAGCGAGGCCCGGCAGTCCAGGAATATCTGAATCCCGTTTCAGGGACTGAGGGTTTTCTGGGCCGCATAGGCAATGGGTAGCAGAGGTTGGGCAACTTAACTTGTTGTCTGTATTTATTCCTAGGACAGGGCCCAGACCAGGGTCCTCAATCTTGCTGGGCCTAGAATTCCAACTTTTGTGCCCTCAGCACCTTGAGGTTGTCGACAGTGCTTGGTGTCCTAGCATCGTAGAAGTAGGCAAATGTCCGTAGGAACAATGGCTTCCAATGGCATGGCCACCTATGCGCATCTATGAATACTGTAGTCCTCCCTTATTTGTGGTTTTCCTCTCCGTAATATCAGTTGCCTGCAGTCCAATGTGGTGTGAAAATATCAGATGAACAATTACAGAAATAAACCGTTCAGAGGTTTTAAATTGCGAGCCGTTCTCTGGAGTGTGACAAAACCTCACATGGCCCCGCTCCATACCGTAAGCATTCCTTTTTCCAGTGTGTCCACCTGTACACCCTCCCTGCCCGCTCGTGTCTGAGAGGCCATTCTGGTGATCAAATCAACTGTCACCCTGTCGCGGTGTTTGCGTCCGAGTCGCCGTATTTTACTTAATAATGGCCACAACGCACAAGAGCGGTCATGCTGGGAATTCGGATATGTCAAATAGAAGCCATAAAGTGCTTCCTTTAGGCGAAAAGGTGAAAGTTCTCTACTTAGTAAGGAAAGGGAAAAAAAATTATATGCTGAGGTTACTGAGATGTACTGTCAGAACAAATGTTGTGTCTGTGAGATTGTGAAAAAGTTCAAAGCAATTCATGCTAGTTTCGCTGTCGCACCTCAAACTGCAAAGATTTTGGCCACAGTCTAGGCAACAATGTTTAGTGAAGATGAAAAAGACATTAAATTTGTGGGTGGAAGACATGGACAGGAGCATGTTGCAATAGATGGTACTGTCCGAGGTTTCGGACATCCGATGGGGGGCCTGATATTTACATCCAACGGATGAGGGGAACTCCTGGGATTTTAAAATACTGAAGAATGGGACTACATAAAAATAAAAAGGAATGAAAGAGAAAGTCAAAAGATTGAGCTGGGAGAGATATTTACAACTCGTAGAACATTCAACTCATACAATTTCCTTTATATCCAATGAGCTCCCACACACCAATGTGAAAAAAGACCAACGACTTAGGAGAGAAATGGGGAACACATAGGAAAACGTGGCTCCCCGACCCCCCAAAACAAGCGACTCTTGAATACAGGAGAAGATGCTCACCACCACGAAGATGAAAATAAAAGACAATGTGGTGAAATTTGGGACCTATTAATATAGTTCGAAACATTAACAACCTGCTGTGTTGGAACAGATTATCCTAGATTGCTTGTAGATGTAGAAATTAATACAAACGCTATACAAGTAAGCCTGTAAAATTTAAAATGTATGTATATATTTAAAAGTGTATCCTTAGACACATCCATATCACTTGTAGAGTGAGAGGCTGAATGTATAAACGGGTAAAGGGCAAAAACCACAGAGAAGCTCGGGAAGCCAAACCACAACCCCTGGAGCCACCAGCCCAGAAAAGCAAACTACAGCCTCTACGGCAATCAGTCCAGGAAGCCCAATCACAACCACTGCAGCAGTTGGCACACACCAGTCAGGATCGGGTCAGCAATGCCAGCTTGGGAATTTTGGCCCCAGTGTCCAAGTCAAGACCAACTAGAGAAAGCCAAATATGCTCTCAAAACCAATCGCGTCAGATGCTCTGCTTCCAGTTAGCCTGCTTACAGCTTCCCCAAGTCAACAACCTCCAATCCGAAAATACCCGGAACCCTCCTTCCTTTTTGATAGAGAACTTTGCTACTCCCCCGCCTACCTTTGAGTTTGCCAAATGCGACCGATGGTTTCTGACTCCCTTGCTTTCTATGTATATGTACAGCGAGCGTTTTATAAACAGTCTGTTTGTTTTTGCTTGCGTCTTTTTCATTTATTTCCACAAATCCCTTCTACTAAACTTGCATGTATGAAAAATATATTCATAATCTTTGATAGAGCGATTTCACTTGTAGGATTTTATCCCACAAACACACCTGCCTCTATGCGTGCGCGCACGCATGTGTGCATCTGTGTCCGTGAACAGGTGTCCCTGACGTCCAGGATAGACGTTTCAAGACGCCGGTGGATACATAAAGCCACAGATAGTAGCAAACCCAGTTGCCGTCAATCGAAGCACGTTTCTTTTCATTTCTTCCACCCGCAAATCGAATGCCATTTCCATCCTAACCAAGCACCCATCGTGCAGCGAGGCCGAAAGGATCGCAGTTGGATGTGCGACGGCACGAAGTTTCCTTTCCTTCTTCACAGCTTCGCAGAAGGAAGACTTGCTTTCATGGGAGATCTTTGCAACCCTCACATATGATTTTCCCCTTTCCTTATGAAGTCCAGGACTTTTCACCTTTTCGGGTAAAGGAAGCCCTTTACGGCTTCTCTTTGGCATATGCGAATTGCCCGCATCACTCCTCTTGCACTCGGTGGCCATTACGAAGGAAAAGAAGTGTGACTTAAACGCAAGCTCTGCAATGTGGCGACAGTCGGTCTGAAAACGGAGATGGTTACTAAGTGAGCAGTGGCCCGGGAGCATCTAGGGCGTGGACGTGTAGCACAAAGGGATGACTCACGTCCCGGCCAGGCAGGCTGCGCATGCGAGATTTCATCGCACTGCTCTGAAGAGCCTGCAACTTCAAATTTCTGCCTTGTTCGTTTCTGAAATTTTCCATTTGATATTTTGGGACCTTGGTGGACAGAGGAAAACTGAAACTGGGAACGCGAAACTGCACGCAAGGGGGGAGGGGAGGGGGGGACTACTTTGAGGACTCTAGGATTGAGTCCAAGAAAGCCTTATCTGCTCCAGGATGGACAAAGGAGAGAGACACGGCCAATCTCTTGTATATCATTTTATTTACAAATATGAACACGATCTGGGGACGATATGGATTGGTTAAAACTCTGTCCTTCTTTCCAAAGAGGCTAGTTAACATCCTCAGTGCAATTGGTGTTAAAACGTGCTGCGAGACTGAGGATTCAGAGCTTGGGGATTCTGAAGCGTCCACCAAGCAGGGCGGCAGCGTCCCAGGTGCAACGCCTGAAAACTGCAGGATTCAGATCCAGGAGGTCCCACCAACGAAAGACGCCAGTGTCCTTTGCAAGTCCCATTCCCCGACTCGAATCGCCTTTGAATTCCTTCCCAACCACCCCACCGCCCCCCGAGTTCTCTGTCCAATGCGAGTCCTCGGCTCATCGGCGGGAGTATGTGTTCCTGTAATCTCGGATCGTCTTGGCCATGAGCGGGGCTACTTTCTTGGCGGCGGCTTTCCTGGTGCTGGGGCCGCAGGAGGGGGGCCTCGCAGGGAGCGGGTGAAAGCGGCTGTGGCCACCGGTGCTGCTGGAGGGGGGCCGGCTGCTCTCCTGTGGGCGTGGGGCCGGCTGCACCTCGGCTTTATCGGGGATGGCCGCTCCTCCCGAGGCAGGCTTTTCCTGCCTCCTGGGAACCTCACAAGGCTTGTCGAGCACAGAGTGGAAGAAGATCATCTGTGTCTGTCGGCCTCTGGGCCTCTCGGCGCGTGCAGAGCGGATCTTCATCGTCACCAGCCGGAGCCGCCGCTCTCGGGCCTCCCGGAGCCGCAGGTACATCTCCCGCCACGACTCGTGCTCCTCCGGCCGGGCTTCCTTAAAGTCTCGTTGACAGCGCCTTTTCCATAAGTGGCCCGTTTCTTTCGCTAGTGTGGGATTGTATTTCTCGATGGTGCGACCTGGCTGATCGGGCGTGCACCCCTTCCACGCGGGCTCCGGAGCAGGACACGGGTCTCCCCCCGCTTCCCGGACAGCAGGGACGCTGGTCCCGAGGGCCCACACCCGCCGCTCACACGCAGTCACGGTTCTAGGCAGGCCGGCGCTCCTGGGGCCCGAGTACACCGGCATCTTCGAGTTCCTTCTGCGTCCCGTAGGAAATCCACCCTCTTCTTCTTGCTGGGGGGAAGGGAGTGCGTGTATCTCTGGCGGGAAGGAGGACATCAGTTCAAGGACAGACAGTGCCCTGTCACTGGCCCGCATCCCGGGTAACGGGAGGTCTGGCAGCACCGGCGGGGCGTCGGTGGGGACCCTTTTCAGCTTGGCTACGTGCGCTCCGGGCGGTGGCGGCTCCTCTGTCTCATTTTCCTGCACCTTGGCTAGTCTGGGAAGCAGGCTCCCATTTTCACGAGTGCGTTTAGAGTCCGTCTCGTGAAGGTCTTTGACTCTCAGAGTAGTGGCCAGAGTTTTCACCGTCCTTTCCTTTCCCTTCCAAGGCCGGCCATAGGTGGAGTATGCCTCAAAGGGCACAGCAGGCTGCTCAGAGTCAGCCTCCATATCTGCCAACTCCTCCTCTTCAGGGAGGGAGCTCTCCCAGGTGGAAGGTCTGCGTATCCCTTCTCGAGTGCTGAGCTTGTTGGAAAGCTTGCCTGGCACCGTGGGCAGCAGGCCTCCTGCGCCCTCTCCTGTGTCTAAGCTTTCTGGGCTTGGCTTCTTTGTTTCGTCTGCTTTGGGTTCGTCAGAGTCTTTGTCCCTCTTCTCCTCTAGGTGGTTGTCCCGAGCAGCGTCCAAGGCGGGTAGAGAGGGAACGCAACCGAGCTCCGATGCCTTCTCTCTCCTGGCCCGCCTAGAGGGCGGTTTGTCCTTGGTACTGTCCCCCGAGATGGCCCTTGGACCTTCCTCTGGGGAGAAGGCCTTGTGGGATTTCTGGCTGAATCCAGCAGGGAACATCTCGTCGTCCCCAGCCCCCGCCGGGCCTTTCTGCCTGTGGGAAGATACCTGCGCCGGGCTTGGGCTCACGACGGCCCCTTGCCCCCGGGGTTTGCCCAGGTGTCCCTCTTGACGGAGTCCCGGACTGCCCTGAGGGGCATCAGCGTGGCCTTTTCCAGGCTTCTGGCGGAGAACAGCGGGCTCGGGGCCCTCCTCCTCCGGGAGCACGCAATGGTCCACGCACATCTGGTGAGGACCGGCCAGGGACAGACGGATCCGGATGTGGCCATCGCCGGAAGACGCCCAGTCTGAGGAGGAAGCCAGTGCAACTGTGTAGCGCTTGGTGCTCCCGCCTCTCCTGTCGCCACCGGGAGACCCCTTGGGAGGTGTTTGGAGCTGCGAGAGTCTCCTGTGCTTTCTGTGTCCGCGCTCCGTGCCGTCGGATGGGCTCTCGGAGGCTCCGTGGCTTTCTGGGCAGGCGCCCTGCACCTTCGGCTCCTTCGGAAACTCCTCCCTGGGGCGCTTTCGGGAACGGCTCTCCTCCAAGGCCAGTTGTTCAGGCCGGGTGTCCCGCGCCACGACCAGCAACTTCTTCCCCTGGGCGGCTAAGTCCCTGGCCAAGCTGCCCACGTGCTGGTGTGTGCGCAAGCGCTTGACCGTCTTGCGGACTCCAGTCTCCGCCAGGGAGTGTGCTGTCACTGGCAAGGCGGAGAGTTTCTTCAGGAATTTCGCCAGCTTCTTGGGATCGGAGTGGGCAGCCAGGCGCGCCTGCAGCTTGACCACGGCGTGCAGCGCCCCGTCGGCTGCCATGGCCGTCCCGGGCGCAGCCTCGTCGGCGCAGCTGGGCGGGCGTCGCTGCTTGGGCCGCAGCTCTGTCCTCAGTACAGCGAGCAGCTCGGCCTGGGCACGCGGGTCCTCGCCGACCGCCGCCGGGCTGACCTGCTGCTTTTGCTTGGGGGTGCGGAGCCGCCGCCTGGAAGAACCGCCGCGAAGCGCTGTCCGAGGTAGAAGGAAGCCTCAGCGCGGGACTCCCGTCCTTATAAAGCCGGCACGCCCCGCTCCCGGGCTGTGAGCCGCGCCCTGATGACCAGCAGTGATTGGTCCTGGGCTTCCTCGCCTCTTGACTGATTGATTGCCTTACCAGGACTCAATCAGGAGTGACCTCTGTGGGTGGAGTTCCGGACACCGGCAGCAAGGTGTGCGAAAACACGTACTCCCCGATGCAGTGGGTGGAAACGCTAATTGCTACCACCTGTTTGTAGAGCATATTGACAAGATCGAGCAAAAAGAAAAATTCACGTAGGCGTTGACCGAGCAATTCCACTCTTAGCATTTTATAGCGTACAGAGTCAATTCCGCAATGCCGTAGAAACACTCCACGTGCACACACACACACACACACACACACACACACACACACACACACACACAGGTGTACACAGAGACCTAGAACCCAGCAGTTTCATTGTCCACTTATCCATAGGCCGGACAGTGCATTTCATACCCTCCCTAACCTAAGCTAGGCGGGAGCATTTCTCAGAAATCCTTCCTTCATCCTCTTTCCAGAATCCCTGGAGAGAGTCATGTAAACATTCAGCCATCAGAATAGCCAGTGAACACACTGACCAGAATGAATAGGAAGGTAAAGACTTGGGACAGAGGGACCTCCAGATCCTAAACTGATCTTTACCTTGTTGACGACTTTCTTAAAATAACAAACAAACAAACAAAAAACGTAAACAGCCTATCAGAGATGCTTGTACAGAGGGATTTGATTCCATGCTTGCAAAATGGTAGCTGTCCAAACTCCAAACAAAAGTGTTTCCTCCTTTTTCCTTTCTAGAATCACGGAGTTTGTCAGTGTCTTCAGCTCCACCGTAGGTGATGAGGACCGAGTCGTTTAGAATTCTGTTTGGATATGGCGCTGACTCAAAAATGGCTTTTGTCCTCAGCAGAGTGTGAAGCAGCTTGCACTTGGGATCGCCTGGCCTTGAAACAATAATGTCACTTTGGAAATTCAGTTTTTATCAAGAGTAGAAAAAGAGATAGAGATAGGAAAACACAGATTTACCTGTGATGCTTGTGCAGGGGTCATGCTGACCTTCTCTGTCTCGTTCCAATCTTAGTACATGTGGGGCTGAAGTGAGCAGAAAATTCAATGTTCCACTAGAATGAGGCTATGTCCGATCAGTATTCCTCCGCTACTTGGTTTTTACCCAACTGAGCGTAAGGATCCTCTACAGTACTCGAAAGCCACGGAAGCTCTGAGAAGGAACTGCTTCAGTGTTTTTCGTTTGACCACACGACTAAAGACAAATAAATCACAACTGGTATGAACACACAGGAACGGTTTTTGGAAAGTCACGACTGATTCGCATATTCGTGTGTACAGGCCAAATAATCCTGAAACAGAGTCACTTTTATTAATCGTCATGTGTCTTTCGGTGTGCTTTTCGAAAGTTAGGTGAGTCTTTTACATTAAAAAGTATCTAGTGTAAGTATGAGCTAATTAATAAGGTGGTTGACTACTTTTTTAAAGGAGTGTTGTTCTATGCCTTAGCTCTTCTTAATTGCGTTGGGACGCTGAAAAAAAGCCAGAGAAATTGAAGATTTCATTACGTCGATGTTTTGCTCCGAAGAACTGAAGTTTACTAAACTTTCAATGCTCAGACATTTACGCATCTATCGAAATACCAATAGCTGTAAACAGTGTGTACTTTTAAGTACTAATCGACCAAACTCTAAGTCATTATAAAGCTAAGCTGAGTGTTAAGTAACTCTTGCGTTTTAAGTGCTCCGCACTGTTCTTACGCGAGGAAGATTAACCACTTGGCTACTGACCACTGCTGCGGCCTTGTGGGCATCTTCTAAAAATCTGTGGCTGCTGTTGAACCATATTCTTCCTGTACGTGGACCAGGAAAGGGAAACTGATCAGACAACCTGGAACCCTTTGCTAATGCCACACTGCTGTTCTTGGAGACGACTTCATCTTCCCCCCACCCACTCCTCCTCTTCTAGGTTTTCATGGCACTGTAAAGGGCTTTGTAAATGGTTTCTTGGTTTTTACTTCGTTTTATATTTATTACCGATTTGTAGATTTACAACCGGCCTTTGTCACTGATCTTACTTTAGCAACATTGGCAACTTCGTTTACTGATCCTCACAGTTTATTTTTGAAGCCTTCGAACTTTTCTCAACATGTAATTCCATTATCCGTGCACAAAGACAGGGATAATTCTTTCTTCCCTTCCTTCTCTCTTTTTAAAAATTCTTACACCACGTATTTGTTTTTCTTGTCTAATCTTACTACTTAGGACCTCCGTGTTAGTCAGTTCTCTGTCGTTTAGAAGAGAATACCCGAAACTGGGTCTATCTAGAGAAACAGAGTTTAGTTTGTCCAGTTTTGGAGGCTGGGAAGTCCGAGGTTCAATGGGCTTGTCTGGTGAGGGCCTTCTTCTTGATGGGGATGTGCCGAGTGACCCGAGGCAATGCAGTTTATCACAGGGTGCGGGTGACCAAAGCGAGCTAATATGCTTCTTTCTCTCCTGATAAAGCTGGTGCTGCCACTCGGGTGATAACCCATCCATCCACCAACTCATCCATCCGTGATGGTATTAATTCACTCAAGAGGGCATAGCCCTTATGATTCAATCACCCCTTAAAGACCCCACCTTCAACACTGCTACACTGGGGATCAAGCTTCCACGTGACCTTTGGAGGGGACAAGCATTCAAGTCACAGCAACTTTAGTAAGATGTTGCGTAGAAGTGGGGATAAGAGGTATTATTGTCTTTTTCCCAATCTTGATGGGAAAGGTCTTAGCATTACATTATTCAGTATTCTGCCTTCTATTGATATTTTCAAGAGATCTTTTTGTCAGTTTAATGCAGTTCTCTTGCATTTTCCTTTGCTCAGATTTTTTGTTTCCTCTTCTTTTTTTTTGTTTTTTCTTTGTAATCAGCGATAGGTTGTAAATTTTATCCATCACTTTTTTGCACTGATTGTAATGATGGCATAATTTCTTTTTTTTTTTGTAATGTGGCGCCTTAACTATATCACCTGACTCACTAATATTAATCCAATATTGACCCATTCCTTAGACACGCTGAATTTGAATATTACATTTTACTTATTCAGTTTCGTAATGATTTCCTCAGGATTTGTGAGTATATTAATGAATGTGATTGGGCCATTATAATACTTTCAGTGTCTTTGTCAGGTCGGAAGTCTCACACTCTTTTATTAAATATTTTTATAAGTATTTGACTTCTGTATACTATTGTAAGTGATATTAATTAAAATAGGTTTTGAAGGGTTCTGATAGTTTCAGTATGTTGAGACCCCCATGTGTTTCAACTCTTCCAACTGTTATTCCTCATACTTCTCTATGTTGTCCTTATCTTGGAATGTGTGTCAGGCAGTGTAATTGAAAATTTATTTTTCGAAATAATCTGAGATGAAGGGTGATTTTATTGTCTCATAGAAGTGATTTCATTTTGTTTCTACCTTTTGCCTAGAGACAGGCCTGGCAATCCAGGAATATCTGAATCCAGTTTTAAGAAGTGAAATTTTTCTGGACCACATAGAGAATGGTAAGCTGAGCTTGGACAGCTCAGTATCTTGTTTGTATTTATTCCTAGGACAGGGCCCTTACCAGGGTCCTCAATTGTGCTGGGCCTAGAATTCCAACCTTTGTGCCTGTAGCACCCTGACATTTTCATCACTACTCAGTGTCTTAGCATCTTAGTTGTAGACATTTTCCAATTGTTCTTCAGGTCAATGGCTACAAACGTCATTGTCACATCTTCAAATCAGTGAATACATTTATCCCACCATATACGTTGTTTCACTTTTCATTGTTTCCGTTACCTCTAGTATACTCTGGTCCAACAATACTAATTAAAATATTCCAGAAATAAACAGTTCAGAAGATTTAAATTTCAAGCCATTCTGAGCAGTGTGATGTAATCTCATACCTCACATGGAGGTGAATTATTTTTTATTCACACTCTTAATGCCTCCCACCCGGGCCAACCTGTGGCTCACTTGGGAGAGTGTGGTGCTGATAACACCAAGGCCATGGGTTCGGATCCCATATAGGGATGGCCAGTTAGCTCACTGGGTGAGCATAGTGCTGACAACACCAAGTCAAGGGTTACGATCCCCTTACTGGTCATCTTTTAAAAAATAAATAAAATAAAATAAATAAAATAAAACATAAAAAATAAAATAAAATAAGCCTCCCAGCCACTGGTCACATAGTAGACACTTCAGCTTTCACATCAACTTTGGTAGTATTACAATTCTTGTGTTCAAGTAACCCTTATTTTACTTAGTAACTGCCCCATGCACAAGTGTAGTGATGCTGGCAACTGGGTTATGCCAAAAAGAAGCCATGAGCTGTTTTGTTTAAGTGAAAAGAAGAAAGAGAAAAAAATCATATACTGATGTTGCTAAGATCTATGTTAAGAAGGAATCTTCTTAACATAGGAAAGAGAAAAAATCATATACTGATGTTGCTAAGATCTATGTTAAGAAGGAATCTTCTATCTGTGAAATTGTGAAGTTAAAAGAAATTCTTGCTGGTTTTGCTATAACACCTCAAACTGCAAAAGCTTCAGCCAGTGTATGATACATGCTTAGTTAGATAGAAAAGACATTAAATTTGGGGGTGGAAGATATTAACATAAACATGTTCCCACTGACCGCAACCAGGGTTGGTATCATCTGTGGTTTCAGGCATCTACTGGGGGTCCTGGACTGTATATCCTGTGGATCAGTGGGGACTACTGAGCACAGTTTGCATGTACAGACACACCTATACACAGAGCTATGTCTGTAGGATAAAATCCTAGGTGTGAAATTTCTATATCAAAGAGTTTGCATATGTATATATCTGACATCTATGCATCTGTAGTATAAAATATATATGGAAATAAATGAAAATCAGCCAAGTGAGAAGAAACAGATGCTGTTTAATCAGAGCTTGCTGTGTATAGCAAGGGAGTCAGAAACCATCATCCGCATGTGGTAGAGACTCAAAAGCAGGCAGCGTAGCGGAAAAGTTTTATAGTAAAAAAAAGGAAGGTTTCGAGTATTTTCTGTTTGGAGGTTGCTGACTTTGGGGAGCTGAATACAGTAGACAAAATGGAAGCAAGGCATCTTACATGATTGATTTTGAGAGTATGTTTGGTTTTCTCTAGTTGGTCCTGACTTGGACACTGGGGGAAAAATAGGGAAGTTGGCCTTGTTGACCAAATTTTGGCCATTCTGGGCTAATTGGTGTAACTTGGTTTATGGCACTGATTCCTGTAGAGGTTGTGGTTAGGTTTTCTGGGCTTTTTGTGTGAGTCCAGCTATTATTCATTTAATTCAGTCTCTAATCCTAGAATTGATATTGCTGTATACAAGAACATATACCTTTAAAATTTTACCTATTAGTTTCCATAGCTATTGCCATCAATTTCTACTAGCAATGTATGAAAACCTGCTTCAACACAGAAGACTAATCTTTTAAACTTTACTAATAGGTGAAAATTTTCATCACATTGTTTATTTTCATTTTTTATAAGATTGAGCATCTTTTCATGTATTTGAGTCCCTTGTTTGTTGTTTCCTCTGAATCATGCTTTCCTATGTGTTCCTTAGTTTTCTATAAATTGTTGGTCTTTTTTCACATTGATTTTTGGTAGCACATTATATATAATGGAAATTAGCCTTTTGAATGTTATATGAGTTGTAAATATCTTTCCCAGCTTAGTGATTTTGCCTTGTTTTTTATCATTTTTTATTTTTATGTGTTCAAGCTTATCAGTCTTTTTAACTACAGTTGTCCCCTCTTATTTGAGGGGGATATGTTCTAAGACCTCAAGTGGATGCCTGAAACCTTGGATAGTACTGAGCCTGGTTGCCAACAGTCATAACATGTTTCTCGTTATGTCTTCCACTCACAAGTTTAATGCCTTTGCCATCATAACTAAGCACTTATCACACACTGTGCCTGAAACTTTTGCAGTTTGAGGTGCAACAGCAAACCTAGCATGAATTTCTTTTTTCTTCTTCACAATTTCACACGTGGAGGATTCATTCTCCATATCTTCAGGTTCCACATCCATGGATTTAACCTGCTACAGATCAAAAATATTAAAAAATAAAGTAAATAATATGACAATACAACCATGAAAAGTACAAATAAAGAGCCAATACAGTATAACAAATATTTACATAGCATTTACACAATACTAGGTATTATAAGTTATCTTGAGATTATTTAAAGTACATGGGAGGATGTGTGTAGGTTTAATGCAAATAGTGCACCATATGACACCAGACGCTTGACTACCTATGGATTTTGTTATGGTGGAGGGGATCCTGGAACCAATCCACTTTGCATACCAAGGGAGGACTGTACACCAACAAACTTGCTGGACAGAAAAAAAATACACAAAATCATCTCAGCAGACATTTCTCATTATAATTTTTCCTTTCGGTGTTATAATAAATTTCAATGCACATAAAAGTTGAATAAATCACCTAAGTGTTGTTACTACTTCTTCAGTTCATTGGTACAAAAATAAGCTTCTTCAGCTAGGAGAGACCTGGAACAGATCCTTTCCTAGTGCCTTCAGGGAGAGCATGGCTATGCAGACATCTTGATTTAAGACTTGTACATTCCAGAATGGTGAGAGTTAATTTCTGTTGTTTAACTGTCTCCCCACCCCGCAAAAAACAAATACAAAAATAAGCTTCTTTTAATAAGAATCTCAAATTTTTTTTAATGCAGAAAATTTTACATTTTTACATCTAGAGTTGGCAAGGTATGAAAGAAAATGTACTCAGATACAATCGTGGAAATGTAAATTGGTGCAACCCTTTTGTAGAGCAAATTGATAAAATCTTTCAAAATCAAAAATGCAAATACCCATTGACTGAATTCCACTCTTAGCAATTTACACTATAGAAGATCAATTACACTATATTATAGAAATACTCTGTGTATATACGCAGAGGCAATAATCCAGGAGTTTTCTTTTGTGCTGTACATAGGTAGGATAGTGGGTTTCATAGCCTCCCTAACAAAACTTGAGCTGGAACATTTGTGAAAATTATCTCCTTCAGACTCCTTTCAGGATCCCTGGAGAGAGTTGTTTAAACAGTGAGCCATTGACCTATTGAACACGCTGATTACGATGAATAAGAAGGCAAAGCCCTAAATAAATCTTGGGACAGCGGTACCTCCAGATCCAAAATTGATTTGAGGCATGTATACCATATTCTTCAAAAAATATAAATAGCCTATCAGAGCAGCTTGTGCAGAGTTTTGATTATATTCATGGAAAAGAGTAGCTGTCCTAACTCCAGTGAAAAGTATTTTCCGTGTTTTGTTTTTGTTTAGTGTTTTCACTAAAATCACAAGTTTTCCCAAAGAGTCCCAGTCTTTATGTTAGATAATAGGGATTAAGTCATTCAGAATTCTATTTGGTAATTGCATTTTTGCTTCAAAAATGGCTTTCCTCCTATGCAGATTGTGAAGCAGCTTGGGGTCTACAGGTCTTGAAATAATAATATGACTTTTACTTTGGAAGAAGTTTGATGGAAATTCAGAATTTAAGAAGAGTGTAAAAGAGATAGATATAAGAAAACACTATTCAAGTGCCTAATGTTAAACATTTAAGATGAGCTTCCATTACTTGAAACAGAATGTGATTTTACTAATTTGTTAATTAAAGGAATAAAGTTTGCCAGATCTACAACATCTTTATGCCCATGCCTTTCAAGTTAGCATAGAAAATTACCTTCTGAATTAAGAAACTGTAAACGGGCCACCAACAAATGGTCAATTTAAACTCTAAGAGATGGTGTGCCCCTGAAATGGACACAATTACATGCTCAATTAATTTCTGTCTACCAAAAAAATAGGAGGCCCAGAAGCGAACATCTAACCTAGGTGTTTCATTTGCCTGTTTCAATAATCTGGCTGTTTTCTTCTTCCTTCATTTCCTTTGTGTGCGATTGTGACACAAAAATGCCTCCATTATCAGATTCAAAATTGAATCCTATGATACTGTAGCCTGAGGAAAAGGAAGCATTGAATATCATTCCCAGTTTAGACCCAGAAGACATTTAGGAAATGTTACTGTATATACACCACATGCAACATTAGTGCTTTTAATTTCTCTTTTATGGGTGCAATGGAGATTAATTTGCATGAGCTCATTTCAATTTCTGTAATAAGATACAAATTTTGCATTAAGCTCTTCATCTAAAAAACAAACAGTTAAAAAGGACACATCTCTTCTTTCAGATGTTTTTATTATAGTTCTATTTTACAGTCCCTGCATCTAATATTCACTTAAAAGCCTGAAACTATATGCCTGTAGGTCCTAACTTTTTTTTGTCTGTTTCCTGATCACTTCCTGATTCTATCAGGAAACTACCTAAATTTCAAATGCTGCACAACCTGATAAAACACTAAAACTAACTACAGACCCAGGAAAGATATTTATTGTATTTAATACTAAGTAAGAATTGGTCAATTATGCTCAAGAACATAGGAACAAGAACATAACCATGAGTATGAACTGTTTATAGAATCTGGGATTTCAGAGAGGAAGTATAAAGTCTATTGCAATACAGGAGGCTGTCTGTATCATGTCACTGTTATTAAACACTGAACTGGTGAATTAGTCTATTTTCTGCTGCTTATAACAGAATACCTGAAACTAGGTAATTTATAAGAAAATGAAATTTATTTCTTATAGTTTTGGAGGCTGAGAAGTCTAAGGTCTAGTGGGCACATCATCTTCTTAGTGGGGATTCTCCACAGAGTCCCTTGGCGATGCAGAATATCAAAAGGCAAGAACAGCTGAGTGAGAGAGCTTAACATGCTGGTAGCCCATTAAACCATTAACCCATTACTATAAGAATGGATTAGTCCATTTATGGGAGCATGGTCCTCATGATTCAATCACCTCTTAAATGTCCCACCTCTCATACTGCCCTATTGGGGATCAATCTTCCAAATAAACTTTGGAGGGGACAAACATTCAACCCATATCAACTAAATTAGGGGATTATGGTATTTATATTGTTTTCAAAAGCTCATGCTTATGCCAGCTACTTTCTAGTTGCAACAGAATGCACAATGGAGAGATCAGAATGCTGTCGCAGTAAGACAATATCACAATCTCCTGACTGGACGCAATGTGAAGTTCTCTGCATCACCTAGGAGGTAAATTGAAGGGTTTAACTTAAATCCATCAAGACTTTAGAACCACCATCCAGTTCACAGGGGATAGAGAAGCAAGTGAACCTGTGAGGAAGCAACCAGGCAAATCTGGAAGGGTAAATGTTCTGCAGAACAATTGGCATGGTTTCTTGAGCAAGTCAGTGTCATTAAAAATATTAATTAATTAATTAATTAAAATAGAAAATGGTGGGGGTTGGGAAAACTGTGTTAGATTAAAAGAGATTAAAGGATATAACAACAAGATACAATGCACAATCCTAATTTGGATCCTGGTTATAGAACCAGTAAGTTAGAGAACAGTATTAACCATGTAATTTCATTTTGATAAAACATACGTGTCTGTGTGCATGTATGTGTATACACACACATAGGAAAGAATCTGAAAACATATATGAATGTACCCCTTGGTTAACACCTTAGTGTATCAGGGTTGTGGAAATATTTTTATTTTATTTATTATATTGTTATCTGTCATTTCTTTAAACTTGACTTATGCAATTTGATTAATGATTAACTAAGTAATAGTGCAATATTAGAACTGCCAACTTATACTAATGAGAATATTGAAAGCAATAATAACTGGCAGGAGCTTTTAAATCTAATAAATTCTAAGACTTGGGATCTATTTAAAACCTAAAGCAAAGGGAAAAACATAGACTACTCAAAAAAATGTATAGAAACAGTTGGAAAATTGAGGGGGAAAGTTGAACATTACTTCACAATGTATGCCAATGGAATTGTTCAAAGGTAAAAATGAAATATAGAAAATAAAGAGCAAACACTGGGCTTTCCCAGTTTTGGTGAGAGGTCAGGCCAGCTGCATTCCTGGAGACCTCACTGGAATCTAATCTGAATTTATCTAATCAAATGAGATGTAATCAATGCTGACATTTTAACTCTACTTAGGATCTAATGTAATGTGATCTAATCAAAAAAGATGTAATTATGCTGACATTTTAAGTTAAGACTGTAGTCTTCTTTTGGTATCTGCAGGGGATTTGTTCTAGGACACCTGACCCCAACTCCCACTCCCACTGATACCAATGTTTGTGGATGCTAAAGTATTTTACAGTTGATGCTTTGATTTCAAGAGTTACTGTGGATACAGAGGACTGTAGTCACATTGATGCAGCAAGCTTGGTAAAGCTACTCAGCAGAGTAATAAAGAAGTGTCATTGCCACATGCCTAGACCACAACCCAAGTCCACCTTGGGGGTGACAAGCAGGCCTTCACAGTGGCGTGGGTGATAAGCAGCTGCTTTACTCCTACCATTTCCATTTTGAATAACTTCAAAATGTTATATAAAATGCTATCTATTTTCAGCCAGACTATTTATTTTACGTATGATGGCAGAAGTTTACTTAAATTATTTATGTTTATTTTAGCCTTATTTTCTCTGTCCCCGTCCCGCCTTTTTTGTATTTTGAAACAGCTCTATTGAGCTAAAATTCACATGCCATGCAACTCACCTATTTAAAGTGTACAATTCAATGGCTTTTAGTATATTCACAGTTATGCATCCATTGCCAAGATCAATTTTAGAAGACTTTCATCAGCCCAAAAAGAAACCCTGAACTCCTTAAGTGTCACCCCCTGTAATCCTCCCATCCTCCCCTGACCTCCTTTCCCACCTTTTAAACATCTCTTTCAAGATCTGTTTTCATCAGTATATGTTTAGACTAGAAATAAGCAAAGTCTTCCAGAGGGAAGTATGGAGAGTCTCTAAAATACATGAACAAAGCAACTAACAGCTGTTGTGAACCCACCATGTACTGTCCCTAATATTGTAAAGAATCCCATAGTTTGCAAAGCTCTTCCCAGGCTTTGTGCCATGCGATGTAGAGGATACCAAATTAGATGCTCTGACTATGAAGGATATGGAAATTGTGAGAAGTGAGATAAATCAGTGTCCAGTGCAGTCTCTGAACTGTAGTTAGCCTTTATGTCTCTTTAAGCCAATTTCAATCATTGTGTTCTCAAAGACCTGTCCACATATATGGGGTGAATTATCTTTACTTACAACAGACCTGTGACCTTCAGAGATGAAAAGGAATAATACCCCCCAAGACACACTATTCCTGGTGCAGCAGTGTGACTAACTTTGTGAAAAAGCTCTATCCAGTAATTGCTTTGAACTGGTCATTAATATTATGGGATATTAAGTTTGAGGAATTGTAAGAGACACCATTCATTTGTTACTATGTTAGGCCTGCTAAGAAAGACTGTCTGGTAATCCCAGTAGTTTGTTGTTGGCAACTTTGGCACAGAGTTAGTTTCTGGCAAATTAAAATAGTGACTTTTTTCTGGTCTGGAGTGAATGGGAATGGGTGGGAGTGGAGAATGATGAGGAGGAGTTAATGAAGGGGAGGAGTTGATGAAGGGAAGAGCATTGGCCTAAGAGCCAGGGTTTGGCTCCCAACTCTGCAGACTTTGGAGCAAGACCCTTAACTCTTCTGAATCTCAGCTTCCTGAGACTCAAGGATCTCCAGGTACAGGCTGGTCAGTTAGCTCAGCTGGTTAAAGTGCAGCCCAAGGTCAACCCAAGGTCAAGGGTTTGGTTCCCTGTTCCTGTACGGGCCACTGCCAAAAAAAAAAGCAGAGGGGGATCTCCAGGTACCTTCTAGACTCCTAAAATTCTGAACCAAAATCCCAAGCATGGGTTTGAGAATTTATACATTTAGAAACATATACTATCAGTCTCTTTCTGCCTGTTTAATATGCGGTTATATTTTTATTTTCCAAACTTGGTTTGGACTGAATTCTGTGATGATTGTCATCTTTATTATGCCAACAACAGTCTATTTGGAACTAAATTTCTTGAAGTGCTTCCCCTCCTAAAACACTAGATGGCATTATAAGTGAAGCAAATCATATTTAAAAAACATACAAGAAGGGAGAGATTTTGATGGAGAAAATATTGGCAAGTTAGAAAGGGTTCATTCTTCACCAAAAGTTGTTGTGTCACTATCTTCAGAAAGATGAGTTGTAACTGCTGATGTCAGATATCTTAATATTAGGATAATGTCATTTTCTATATAGTGGCTTTCAAGCTTTTTTATTGTGATCAACTATAAGACACCTTAGACTTGGTTCCAGTACACATACACACGCACACTCATACACACACATGCACACACACATGCAAACACAACAAAAGTTTCATGAAGCAATATTAAGCCTTCCTACATGTTATGCATTCTGTGATAATTCTGTTTCATTAAATTATGCTGCTTGTTACCCATTAATTTGATTTCATGACCTGCAGTGTAAAAAATATCTAGTTATCTAGTGAACCTATCAAGAAATATCAGTCTTCTAACCACAAAAAATAAGTATGTGAATAAATATATGCAATTTTTATTTATCAGTTATACCTTAATAAAGCTGGGGGGATGAAAAATAAAATTATATAAAAATTCTAATGGGAAAAATAAATTAAAAAGAAATATAAGTCTTACTTAGCACTTGGCACCATGCCAGGTACTCTAGGCAACTTGAAGCATTTATCAATAATTCTGTTTTCTGGGAAAAAGAAGAGTTACTTCGAGAGACATTAGAGAACAACCCTATGAGACACTGTGAAATGCCCACAGACTATAAAACCACGAAAGCAGATAATTTAGGTAGAAATTTTACGGAATAGCTGGGTAATATCTAAGACTTTACTTTGATAAGAACTTTCATTGGGAAAATTACATCTTGTTGAACAAAAGTATTCACAAAAAATAGATGCATATTTGATTCACATAAAATTCAAAATTGAGATGAGTAAACAAATATGTATTTTTTAGGTTGCATACAGAGTTGGTCAAAACATAAAGAAAAAAGGAATGATTAGCAAGAAATTTAGGACTGTAATTACCTCTTGTGGGAGGGAGGGGAACTGTCTGAAAGGCACACCCTAGTGGGTTTCGAAGATACCGATGGTGCTCTTGATCTTACCAGGGTGGTGCTTGTTTATATTACTAAAATGAGTGGATGTTTATACACTCTTCTGTATGAAGTATATATTTCACAATAACAAATTTTAAAAAACAAAGAAGTTTACTGTAATTGCCTTTTGATTTTTTATCTCTTCTTGATACCTTGTTTTGTTAACCCTCCCTGACTAAAGGGGTCTCTTCAAGGACAGAGGTAGAAATGTACCCAGTGTCATTGCTTCTGAATGGCCTGCTATACACTTTTCAAGCTCTCCTTAAGGTTATTGGCTCTGTCCTTGAGAATGAGTTGGGATTTTAGAAATAGTCAAATCTGCTAATAAAGTATGAAGAAGCATACAGTTGGCCCTCAGTATCTGCAGGTTCCGCCTCTGCAGATTCAACCAGCCTCAGATGGAAAATATAGTTAGACCTAAGATAGTTACATCTATGCTGAACATGTACAAACTTTTTCTTGTTATTATTCCATAAATAATATAGTATAACAACTGATTTACAAGGCATTTACATTGTTTTAGGTATTATAAGTAATCTAGAGGTGATTTAAAGTATACAGAAGGATGTGCATAGGTTATATGCTAATACTACACCATTTCATATAAGCTGATTGAGTATCCACAATTTCTGGTGTATGAGAGAGGTCCTAGAACCAATCTCCTATGGCTTACCATCGGAGGATTGCACCTTCAAATAACAGGACTATTTAACAGTAGAGGGTTGATTAAATTATGGTACATTCTCTGTAACCATTAAAAGTCAAGTTTTAGAAAAAACTTTTAATGATTTAGAAAAATAGCTACAAAATATTTTTAAGAAGAAAGCAAGTTATCAAACCACAATATTTTCTGTTTTTTCTTGTACCTTTATGCGTTGTCCCAGTTTCCTACTATGGCCACATATTATTTTTGTAAATATGGGCTAGGAGAAGACTGTGGTCATTAATCTATATTGAAGACCATTTTAAAACAGGAGTTGCAGAATTTTTTTTTTATTGAAGCATAGTTGATTATACATATTTTGGGTGTACAGAATTGACTACCATCACTTGTGTAATAATCAATATTATTAGCATATTCCTTATACAAATCATAATTATTCTTTTTGCCCCTTACTCAGTATCTTCCCAACCCCCCACCCCACCTCCTCTAGTAAACATAGATTTGTTCTCTCCTTCTGAAAGTTCAATGTATTATTGTGGTCTCTTTCTTTCTTTCTTTCTTTCTTTCTTTCTTTCTTTCTTTCTTTCTTTCTTTCTTTCTTTCTTTCTTTCTTTCTTTCTTTCTTTCTTTCTTTCTTTCTTCTTTCTTTCTCTCTTTCTTTCTCTCTTTCTCTCTTTCTCTCTCTTTCTCTCTTTCTTTCTTTCTTTCTCCCACTTATGAGTGAGGACATGTGGCATTTCTCTTTCTGTGTCTGGCTTATTTCACTTAACATAATTTTCTCCAAGCTCATCCATGTTGCTGTGAATGGCAGAATTTTATTCTTTTTTTATGGCTGAGTAGTATTTCGTTGTGTATATATACCACATTTTCCTTATCCAGTCATCTTTTGATGGGCATTTAGGTTGGTTCCATATCTTGGTTATTGTAAATAGAGCTACAATGAACACAGATGTGCAGGTATCCCTTTGACATGATGATTTCCATTCCTTTGGGTATATACCCAGAAGTGGGATTGCTGGATCATGTGGCAGTTCTATCTGTAGTTGCCTGAAAAAGCTCCATACTGTTTTCTACAATGGCTGTACTAATTTATAATCCCACAATCAGTGTACAAGAGTTCCCCTTTCTCCACATCCTCGTCAGTTGTTATTCTCCGTCTTTTTAATAATGGCCAGTCTAACTGGGGTGAATGATATCTCACGGTGGTTTTGATTTGCATTTCATGATGATTAGTGATATTGAGTATTTTTTCATGTGCCTGTTGGCCATTTGTATTTCTTCCTTTAAAAAATGTCTCTGCAGCCCCATTGCCCATTTTTTAATTGGATTATTTGGGTTTTTTTGTTTGTTTGTTTGTATTTATTTATTTATTTATTTATTTATTTATTTATTTATTTATTTATTTTATTTTTTTAAAAATTTTATTTTGTCGATATACATTGTAGCTGATTATTGCCCCCCATCACCAAAACCTCCCTCCCTTCTCCCTCCCCCTTTCCCCCCAACAATGTCCTTTCTGTTTGCTTGTCGTATCGACTTCAAATAATTGTGGTTGTTATATCTTCGTCCCCCCCCCCCCCCGGTTTTAGTGTGCGTGCGTGTGTGTGTGTGTGTGTGTGTGTGTGAATTTATATATTAATTTTTAGCTCCCACCAATAAGTGAGAACATGTGGTATTTCTCTTTCTGTGCCTGACTTGTTTCACTTAATATAATTCTCTCAAGGTCCATCCATGTTGTTGCAAATGGCAGTATTTCATTCGTTTTTATAGCTGAGTAGTATTCCATTGTGTAGATGTACCACATTTTCCGTATCCACTCATCTGATGATGGGCATTTGGGCTGGTTCCAACTCTTGGCTATTGTAAAGAGGGCTGCGATGAACATTGGGGAACAGGTATACCTTTGACTTGATGATTTCCATTCCTCTGGGTATATTCCCAACAGTGGGATAGCTGGGTCGTATGGTAGATCTATCTGCAATTGTTTGAGGAACCTCCATACCATTTTCCATAGAGGCTGCACCATTTTGCAGTCCCACCAACAATGTATGAGAGTTCCTTTTTCTCCTCAGCCTCGCCAGCATTTATCGTTCATAGTCTTTTGGATTTTAGCCATCCTAACTGGGGTTAGATGGTATCTCAATGTGGTTTTGATTTGCATTTCCCGGATGCTGAGTGATGTTGAGCATTTTTTCATATGTCTGTTGGCCATTTGTATATCTTCCTTAGAGAAATGCCTACTTAGCTCTTTTGCCCATTTTTTAATTGGGTTGCTTGTTTTCTTCTTGTAAAGTTGTTTGAGTTCTTTATATATTCTGGATATTAATCCTTTGTCAGATGTATATTTTGCAAATATTTTCTCCCACTCTCTTGGTTATCTTTTAACTCTTTTAATTGTTTCTTTTGCTGTGCAGAAGCTTTTTAGTTTGATATAATCCCATTTGTTTATTTTTCCTTTGGTTGCCCGTGCTTTTGGGGTCGTATTCATGAAGTCTGTGCCCAGTTCTATTTCCTGAAGTGTTTCTCCTATGTTTTCTTTAAGAAGTTCCATTGTTTCACGGTGTATATTTAAATCCTTAATCCATTTTGAATTGATTTTAGTATACGGTGAGAGGTATGGATCTAGTTTCATTCTCCTGCATATGGATATCCAGTTATCCCAGCACCATTTGCTGAAGAGGCAGTCCCTTCGCCAGTGAATAGGCTTGGTGCCTTTGTCAAAGATCAGATGGCAGTAAGTGTGTGGGTTGATTTCTGGATTCTCTATTCTATTCCATTGGTCAGTGTGTCTGTTTTTATGCCAGTACCATACTGTTTTGGTTATTATAGCTTTGTAGTATAGCTTAAAATCAGGTAGTGTTATGCCTCCAGCTTTATTTTTTTTGCTGAGCATTGCCTTGGCTATGCGTGGTCTTTTATTGTTCCATATAAATGTCTGAATAGTTTTTTCCATTTCTGAGAAAAATGTCTTTGGAATTTTGATGGGGATTGCATTGAATTTGTATATCACTTTGGGTAGTATGGACATTTTCACTATGTTGATTCTTCCAATCCAAGAGCATGGGATATCTTTTCATCTTCTTGTATCCTCTCTAATTTCTCTCAGCAGTGGTTTGTAGTTCTCATTATAGAGATTTTTCACCTCCTTGGTTAACTCAATTCCTAAGTATTTTATTTTTTTGGTGGCTATTGTAAATGGGCAGGCTTTCTTGATTTCTCGTTCTGCATGTTCACTATTGGAGAAAAGAAATGCTACTGATTTTTGTGTGTTGATTTTGTATCCTGCTACTGTGCTGAAATCATTTATCAATTCCAACAGTTTTTTTGTAGAAGTTTTAAGCTGTTCGATATATAGGATCATGTCATCTGCAAACAGGGACAGTTTGACTTCATCTTTTCCAATCTGGATGTCCTTTATTTCCTTGTCTTCTCTGATTGCTCTGGCTAGTACTTCCAACACTATGTTGAATAGGAGTGGTGAGAGTGGGCATCCTTGTCTAGTTCCTGTTCTTAAAGGAAAAGCTTTCAGCTTTTCCCCATTCAGGATGATATTGTCAGTGGGTTTGTCATATATGGCTTTAATTATGTTGAGATACTTTCCCTCTATACCTAACTTATAGAGGGTCTTTGTCATGAATGAGTGCTGAACTTTATCAAGTGCTTTTTCAGCATCTATAGAGATGATCATATGGTCCTTGTGTTTGAGTTTATTAATATGGTGTATCACATTTATTGATTTGCGTATGTTGAACCAACCTTTCATCCCTGGGATGAATCCCACTTGATCGTGATGAATTAAACAGCATTCTACTTAACGACATATGGGTCCAAGAAGAAATCAAGCAGGAAATCAAAAAATTTATTGAAACTAATGAAAACAATGATACATCATACCAAAACCTGTGGGATACTGCAAAAGCAGTATTGAGGGGAAAATTTATTGCATTAAAAGCTCACTTCAGAAGAATAGAAAGATGGCAAGTGAACAACCTAACACTTCACCTTGAAGAACAAGAAAAACAAGAACAATCCAAACCTAAAGTTAGCAGACAGAAAGAAATCATTAAGATCAGAGCAGAACTGAATGAAATTGAAAACCATAAAACAATTCAAAAGATCAACGAATCAAAAAGTTGGTTTTTTGAAAAGATAAATAAAATTGACAAACCATTAGCATGGCTAACAAAAAAAAGAAGAGAGAAGACTCAAATAACAAAAATTAGAAATGAAAAAGGCGATATTACAACTGATTCATCTGAAATACAAGGAATCATTCGAGACTACTATAAACAACTATACGCCAACAAATTTGAAAATCTGGAGGAAATGGATAAATTTCTGGACACACACAAGCTCCCAAAACTGAACCGTGAAGACGTAGAAAATTTGAACAGACCAATAACAATAAAGGAGATTGAAGCTGTTATCAGAAGGCTCCCAACAAAGAAAAGCCCAGGACCAGATGGATTCACAGCAGAATTTTACCAAACATTCAAAGAGGAATTGACACCGATTCTTTACAAACTATGCCAAAAGATTGAAACGGACGCAACTCTCCCAAACTCATTCTATGAAGCAAACATCATCCTGATACCAAAACCAGGTAAAAATATAACCAAAAAAGAAAACAACAGGCCGATATCCTTGATGAATATAGATGCAAAAATCCTCACTAAAATACTAGCAAACAGAATACAGCAATACATACGAAAAATGGATTATTTGGTTTTTTACTGTATAGTTGTTTGAGTTCCTTATATGTTCTGGATATTAACTTCTTGTAGGATATATAGTTTGCAAATATTTTCTCCCATTCTATAGATTGTTGTTTCACTCTGTTGCTTATTTCTTTTGCTGTGCAGAAGTCTTTAGTTTGATATATTCCTATTTGTTTATTTTTTTCTTTTGTCGCTTGTGCTTTGGGTCTCATTCATAAAGTCCTTGCCCAGTCCTACTTCCTAAAATGTTTCCTCTATGTTTTCTTTTAGTAGTTGTATGGTTTTGGGTCTTATACTTAAGTCTTTAAACCATTTCCAGTTGATTTTGGTATATGGTGAGAGGTACAAGTCTAATTTCATTCTTTTGCATATGGATGTCCACTTTTCCCAGCACCATTTATTGAAGAGGCAGTCTTTTCCCCAGTGTATGTTTTTGTTGCTTTTGTCAAAGATGAGTTGGCTCTAAGTATGTGGGTTGATTCTGTTCCATTGGTCTGAGTGTTTGTTTTTATGCCAGTACCACACTGCTTTGGTTACAATAGCTCTGTAGTATACTTTGAAGTCAGGTAGTGTAATGCCTCCAGCTTTACTACTTTTTTGGCCGAATTGCTTTGCCTATTCATGGTCTATTGTTGTTCCATATGAATGTTAGTGTTGTTTTGTCTATTTCTGTGAAGAATGTCATTAGTGTTTTGATGGAGATTGCATTGAATCTGTAGATAGCTTTGGGTGGTATGGACATTTTCACTCTGTTAATTTTTCCAATCCAAAAGCATGGCATGTCTTTCCGTCCTTTTGTGTCCTCCTTAATTTCTTACAGCAGTGTTTTGTAGTTCTTGCTGTAGAGATCTTTGACCTCCTTGGTTAAATTGATCCCTAGGCATTTTATTTTTTTGGTGACTATTGTAAATGGGCTTGCTTTCTTGATTTATTTTTCTGCTAGTTTGTTATTGGAGTATTAAAATGATACTGATTTTTGTGTGTTGATTTTGTATCCTACAACATTACTGAAATTGTTAATCATCTCTAAGAGTTTTTTGAAAGAGTCCTTAGATTTTTCTATATATAGGATCATGTCATCTGCAAACAGGGACAGTTTGACTCCATTCTTTCCAATCTGGATGCCCTTTATTTTTCTCTCTTGCCTGTTTGCTCTGGCTAGTACCTCCTATACTATGTTAAATAGGAGCAGTGAGAGTGGGTATACTTTTTTTGCTCCTGTTCTTAAGGGAAAAGTTTTCAGCTTTTCTCCATTCAGGATGTTATTGGAGATTGGTTTGTCCTATATGTCTTTTGTTGTGTTGAGATACTTTCCTTCTATACCTAATTTGCTGGGAACCATTATCATAATCTTGAATTTTGTTGAAGGCTTTTTCTGCATTTATTGAGATAATCATATGGTTTTTGTCCTTGATTTTGTTGATGTGGTTTATCACAATTATTGACTTGTGTATGTTGAAATATCCTTGCATCCCTGGGATGAATTGCACTTGATCATGGTATGTAATTTTTTTGCTGTGTTGCTGTATTCTGATTGCTAATATTTTGTTTAGGATTTTTGCATCCATGTTCATCAGGGATATTGGCCTATAGTTTTCTTTTTTTGTTGTATCTTTGTCTGGTTTTGTTATCAGGGTGATGCTGGCCTCATAGAATGAGTTTGGGAGAATGGCCTCTGTGTCAATTTTTTGTAATAGTTTGAAGAAGATTGGTATTAATTCCTCTTTAAAGGTTTGGTAGAATTCAGCAGTAAAGACATCCAGTCCTGGTCATTTCTTTGTTGGAAGACTGCTGATTACTGCTTACTGCTTCAATGTAATTGCTTGTTTTTGTTCTGTTCAAGTTTTTGATTTCTTCTTGGTAGTCTTGTAGTGTGTATATCCAGAAATTTATCTATTTCCTCCAGTTTTTTTTATAATTGTTGGAATATAGTTGTTTATAATAGTCTCTAATGTTTCTTTGTATTTCTGTGGTATCAGTTGTAATGTCTCCTTTTTCATTTCTAATTTTTGATATTTGGATCTACTTTTATTTTATTTTATTTTATTTTGTTATCCTTGCTAATGGTTTGTCTATTTTATTTATCTTCTCAGAAGACCAACTTTTGTTTCAATGATCTTTGTATCATTTTGGGGGTCTCTATTTCTTTTAGTTCTGCTCTAGTCTTAATTATTCCATTCCATCTACCAATTTTGCGATTGGATTTTCTCATTTTTCTAGTTCTTTGAGCTGTAGCCTTAGGTCATTTATTTGAAATATCTTTATTCCTTTGAGGTAAGTGTTTATTGCAGTAACTTCCCTCTTAATACTATTTTTGCAGTATCCCCCAGGTTTTGGTACGATGTGTCTTTATTTTCATTAGTCCCAAGAAATATTTTGATTTCCTGTTTAATTTCTTCTTGGACCCATAGGTCATTTAGTAGACTGTTGTTTAGTTTCCATGTATTTGTATAATTTCCAGAGATTCATTTGTTACAGATTTTCAGTTTTAATCCATTGTGGTCTGAAAAGATACATGAAATGATTTCAATTTTTAAAAATTTGCTGAGACTTGATTTGTGACCTAACGTGTGGTCTATCCTGGAGAATGTTCCATGTGCTGATGAGAAGAATGTATATTCTGTAGTTGCTGGATGAAATATTCTGTAGATATCTGCAAGGTCCAATTGGCCTAAGGCATAGTTTAAATCCTGTGTTACTCTGCGGAATTGTTGTCTAGATGATCTGTCCAATGCTAAGAGAGGAGTGTTTGGGTCCCCCACTATTATTGTATTGGGGTCTATCTCTTTCTTAAGGTCTAATAGTGTTTGCTTTATATATCTTGGTGCTTCAGTGTTGAGTGCATATATATTTATGATTGTTATCTTCATGTTGGATAGATCCCTTTATCATTATACAGTGGCCTTCTTTGTCTCATTTTATGGTTTTTGGTTTAAAGTCTATTTTATCTGATAAGAATAGCTACTCCTGCTCATTTTTGGTTTCCATTTGCATGGTATCTCTTCTTCTATCCTTTCACTTTTAGTCTGTGTGTGGCTTTACAAATGAGGTGAGTCTCTTAAAGACAGCATATAGCTGGATCTAGCTTTATAATCCAGTCAGTCAGTCTGTGTCCACAACAGCAGTCACTATAACTTCTACCTCTGCAAGAACTGCTTGCCATCACAGTAGCAGTCATAACAACCATGCAGGTGGCCTGCTGCATTTTCGACTGCACTGACACAGGGAGAGTCACCAGAGGAGCCTGGAAAAAGAAGCAATTCAGGACCTCCCTGTCCCTGTGGTGGAGTTCCTCCTGCCTCCTGCGTGGGGTGTGGAGTGGGTTGGGGCCAGCTGGGGCACTTCTCTGCCTTGGGCCTCCTTGTTGTGGTAGTGGTGCTCTTCCTGCCTCTTTTGTGGGTGGGTGGGGTCTCAGAAATGTTTTCAGCAATGAAATAAGAGCATGACCTGCCAAAGGACTACTCTGAAGGGATAAGCATCCATTTAAATATATTAGGTCTGAAATGTTTATTTAAAAATCAGTCACCTACATTTTTTTTAAGAGAAGACTTTATTTTTTAGAGCAGTTTTAGGTTCACAGCAAAACTGAGCAGAAGGTTCTCATAGATCTCCTCCCTCCACACATACACAGCCTCCCCTTTTGTCAATATCCCACACTAGACTCTACATTTGTTAAATCGATGCATCTACACTGACCATCATTATCGTCCAAAGTCCATTTTACATTAGGGTTCACTCTTGGTGTTGTACATTCTATGAGTCTGAACAAATGTATAATGTATTTTTTATTATGGTATCATACAGAGTAGTTTCACTGCCCTAAAAATCCTTTGCTCCACATATTCACCCCTACTTCCCCCCAACCCCTGGCAATCATTGATCCTCTTACTGTCCCCATAGTTTTGCCTTTTCCAGAATGTCAGATAGTTGGGACCATACAGTATGTAGCCTTTTCTGATTGGCTTCTTTCACTGAGTAATATGCATTTAAATTTCCTCCATGTCTTCTCAAAGCTTGACAGTATATTTCTTTTGGTACTGAAAAATATTCTATTGTCTGGATGTACCACAGTTTATTTATCCATTCACCTACTGAAGGACATGCTAGTTGCTCTGAAGTTTTGGCAACTATGAATAAAGCTTCTATATGCAACCCTGTGCAGGTTTGTGCATACATGTAAGATTTTAAGTCATTTGGGTAAATACCAAGGAATGTCATTGCTGGATCATGTATGGTAACAGTATGTTTAGTTTTGTAAGAAATTGCCAAACTATCTTCTAAAGTGGTTGTGCTGTTTTGCATTCCTACCAGCAAAGCATGAAAATTCTGTTGCTCTAACATCTTTGCCAGCATTTGGTGTTGTCAGTGTTTTGGATTTTCACCATCCCAATAAGTGTGTAGTGGTATTTCATTGTTGTGTTAATTTGCCCTCCTTGATGACTTATGATGTCATATTTTTATATAATTATTTGCCATCTCTATATCTTCTTTTGTGAGATGTCAGTTTATAAGTTTTGCCTATTAAAAAAAATTTTTTTTGCATATTTTGGATAACAGTCCTTTATTAGATATGTCTTTTGCAAATATTTTTTCCCAGTCTGAGTCTATACTTTTTTTGTCATCTATCTTATAAACTTAACAATTACAATGTTCCTTTAATCTCTCTTTCTTTTGAACTTCTGAGAAGACTGGCTTTTATTTATTTTAGATTCATTCAAAGCAACACTACCATTTGAATGGCAGAGAGCAAAGTAAATTTCAATTGAACAAATGGTCCCTACTATGGTCCATTCACAAGCCCTTTGAAACACAGGTTGCTTTATTTGTTGTGTTTTCTAGCAACCTGGATAAAGGCTTATTACCTTACACAGCAAAACTTTCTATTTGAATAATTTTTGATGGGTATCTTTATAAAATAGGTTACTGTTTTACTTGCCTACTTAAAGAGCAAATATTGAACGTAACTGAACTTCTTCATTATGACTTTAAATAATAAGATAATAGTGCATCCAAAAAAACAAGAATAGGATGCTGTTACAAAGGAACAATCAGAGAATAAGAACAAAATCTTGGAAATTAAAAACATTATTCTCTAAATAAATTCTATAGAGTGGTTTAAAAAGAAGGCCAAGGAAATTTCCTTGGAAAGAAAAAAGGAGACAAAGAAATGGAATGCTGCAGAAAAAAAAAAAAGAATCCTAAATTATCAATCAATTCAGGATATCCTCTATCTAGTTCATAGGAGTTCTTAAAAATAAACCAGAGAAGACATCAGGGAGTAATTTATCATAGAAACAATAAGAAAAAATTTCTAAGAATGGAAACATGGGAATTCCAGCCTGACAATGGCTAGCACAGTGAATGAAAAAAAGACCTGAACCAAAGAAATTGTGTAAGTTCAAAACATCAAAGTTAAAAATGAGATCCTAAAAGCTTCCTGGGAAGAAAAAACATACTACATGCAAAGGATCAGGAATAAGAATGGTAATGTTATGACCTTTCAAATTATTGACTTTAAAGTAGAGTAAAGATGCTTTCAGGAATGCAAATTCTCAACAACAATATTAAAACAAGGGAGTGGCCAGAAAAGGGGAAGACTCAGTTTCTAAGGACTCAATGTGGGAAAGTTTCAAAGAAAAATCCCAATATAAGCACCTGTCACAGGCCTGAGTCAGCCATCTAGAGCAGAGCAGGAGGCTGGAGGCTCCGAGAGGGAAGCCATCAGGGAAAAGTGTAATGGACATATTATCTGATGTTATGTGATTGTGTGGAAAGTGATATGAGTTGTGTTGGTGTTTGATAATCAGCAATAGGTAACCTAATAAAAATGAGGTAATTACTCATTCCAAGAAAAAATAATGTTGTACAGAAATGGAAAAATAGCCATAGTACTTTTTGGCTCAGCAGTGTTATATTTACATAATCCCAATAGTGTGATCAGTGAATATTGATCTAACTGTAAGGGGAGGATAGGGTGACAAGGGCACAAGACAGCTTGATTCTTGAGCTTGCTGGTTAGCTCAGTTGGTTAGAGCATGATGCTGATAAACTCAAGATCTGGGATTCAATCCCTGTACCAGCCAGCAAAAAAAAAAAACAAACCAAAAAACGAAAAACCAAAAAAACAAACAGCTTGATTCTCATCTACTTTAACAGGAGGTGAGTAGTCAATGCCAAAAACTCACATTATTACGAACGGTGATATGTTATTTAAAAAGTTAAAGTAAATATCAGAAGAAACAGCTAAAATAATTAAGGTTGTTGCCTCTACAGAGTGAGACGCAGGGGTGGAGTAGTGGACTGAGGTAGAAGACTACTGTTTTTCTTTAAAATTTTATAGTAGTGTATTATCTTAGCCTTAAAAAGGAAGGAAATTCTGACACATGCTACAACACGGTTGAACCTTGGAGACATTACACTAAGTGCAATAAGACACACAAAAAGGACAAATACTGTATGGTTCCACTTATATTCATATGAGGGACCTAGAATAGGCAAATTTATAGAAAAAGAAAGTAGAATGCTGTTTGCCAGGGGCTGGGAAGTTAGTGTTTGATGGGTACAGAGTTTCAGTTGAGGAAGATGAAAAAGTTCTGGAGATGGACGGCAGTGACGGGCGGACAACGCTGTGAATGGACTCAATGCCATAGAACTGTACACTCATAAATGGTTAAATGGCAAATTTTATGTTATGTATATTTTACCACAATGAAAAGATACTTAAAAAGAAAAAAATATATAGTGCTCTTTGATTTTTAAATAATTATGTGTATGTTTTAATTTCATTACAACATTAATTTTTTAGAAAGCCCTGGATGAATGCCTGAAAAATGTTCATATGTGTCATGAATATGAGTGTTTGTGCATAGATTTTGTGACATAACTTGGACCACACAGGGGCCTTTTTTGTTTTTGTCCAGTTTTTGCCTGTGTTCTACTTAGCTAAAGTTATTTTCAAATAAGGGAAATATTATTGAACATAGGTATTTTGTGACTACATTTCAGAAGAATTTGAGATACCAGATTACTAAATGTAGCACATTAACACCACGAATAAATGTGCAAATTCATCCAGTTTGAATAAGGACCTAATTATGCAGGAATTTTCCTTTTATGGCCTCTGCTGTTCTCAGTGGCTATTATAAATGCTTGGCTGTGCAGTCACCCCTGAATGGTTTATTGGAACTCATCTCTGCATTTGTGCAGGGACTGGATGGAACTCTAAGTGAATTAAAGATATAGTAGCAGGTAAGTGCCTGGGTTGTCACATTTGATTTCTGGCTCATGAGTTTATTTTTATAGTTACTTTCCTTAACCTGGTCCAAATAGTAAGAGTATATGTATTTGTTTCTTCAGGGTTATAAGCAATAAGAGGCCAATTAGCTTGACAGTGAGAAGTCCAAGTAGTAAAGGGCAGTCCTAATTCAAATCATTGCCCCTTAAATTTACAATTGAGAAGACAGTTTTAAGAAGAAAATAACAATGGAAAACAACTTTATATATCCTTAGAGACTTCAAGCTGCTTTCTACCCTTTAAGTCATGCTGCTTGGTTTTGACAGGTTACATTTACCTTCAAGGGTTTATTGCTATAAAAATGATGTTTTATCTCATTGTTGTCCCATCTAAATTTTCCTCTTTGTTCACAGCCCGAGATGAGGACAGAAGCACGACGAAAAAATCTTCTCATTTTAATTTTGCATTATTTAACGCAAGAAGGGTAAGTTACATGACAAATATTTACAGAAATGATTTCTCTCTCTCTGACCTCCACTTTTCCAGACAAGGACTTTTTACAACAATTAATGGAATTTATTTCTTTACAGCAGTTTTATATTTACAGAAAAATTGAGCAGAATGTACATCGTTCTCGTATACCCCCTCACTCCGCCAGTTCCCCCTATTATTAACATCTTGCATTGATGTGGTATATTTGTTACAATTGATGAGCCAATACTGATACATTATTATTAACTGAAGTTCCTAGTTTACATTAGGGTTCCCACTTTTTCTTGTATAGTTCTGTGAGTTGACAAATGGATAATGTTGTGTGCCTACTTTCCCCTTCAGGTTCAAAGATAGCATAGAAATAAGGTTTCCTAGAGGCCCACTGCTGGCTATGCACACAAAGATAACTCTCCTATTAATTTTCCTTTCCTCAAAAGAAAAGTATTGCATTTATCTGGACAGTCTAAGCCCAACTCTCTTTTTCCTTGCAATACTCATCTATAACTGACAGGGAGAGAAAATTTGGGATCATTTGAGTTTGACCACCTACTTCATGCGATACACTCAAGCACTTACAATAAGGGCTGCTGCCATGCCGGGAAGTTTGAGAGGAAGAGGGCTGATCCACAAAGTGTTTGAAGGTACTCTCTACTTTAGATTCTCTCTGCTTTTCAAATTTCAGCCAGGAAGAAAAATTTCAGGTTTCTGGCTAAGGGCTTAAAAACTTTTAAGTTAGAGCAGTAGTTCTCAGCCAGGGTAATTTTGCCCCTCTGGGGACATTTGGCAATGCCTGGCATCCTTTCTGGGTGTCATACTGGCATCTAGTGGGTAGAGGCCAGGGATGCTGTCAGCACCTATGATGCACAGGACAGCTCCCACCACAAAGAATTATCCAGCTTCAAATGTCAGTAGTGCCAAGAAGAAGAAATCTTGAGTTAGAAAAAGAACCAACCAGCTGCTGCTATTTTCCCAAAAGGTGTGATGAGCATCTTTTCCTCCATTAGACATAGTAGCTGTTCATGAAATAAGGGAGCCGATGTAACTAAAAGGCTATTTTGAGAATCCAGTAGCCCTAGTCCTGGGGAGGTGCAAAGGAAAAAGGTAAGGAGAGTAGGAAGCTGCTGAGGGGGAACTGAGAGTTTATCATTGTTTCTTTTAACCACACCAGCAAAAGCTGTTTTAAGTAAACCTGCTGCCTGCCTCCTTGAAGGCAGTGACAATTCTAGAGACCTTGAAGAGCTATTAGTTTAAGTTTTAAGGTAGATAATGGGGCCCTTATTTTATGCTTGAAGAAACTGAGGCTCAGTGGAGTCCAGGACTGTGAGTCAGGAGGTCACCTGACTCTAAGTGGGAGCATTTTTCCGGGACTGGCTTCAGCCAAAAGCCTTCCAGGTCCTTATTCCTCTGCTCTAATGTTGAAGATTTGTTTTTGCTGAGGATCATCCCAGGAAAACTGAAATGTATGCGGGCCATGTTTCTTGAAGTTTTGTTTTGTTTTGTTTTTAAGTATGACTTTTTAAAGTCAGAAAATGAAATCTCTGCAGCTGTACTTAAGCATCCTTTTATTATTTAAGTCATTGAAGGACCTGAGGGCTTTTTCTTTCCCCAAAATTTAGATACATGCTTTTTGGTAACCAATTATAACACTGCATCTTTGAACAAACTTTGTCATTGAGTAATCTGATTTATTTCTCCCGTTGACTGACTATGTAAGCTCTTTAATTGCAAAATGTGGCCTTTTCATAACACCTTAATATCAGAATTTGGGGAAAGACTTTTTCCCATGGTAAATGTAATGAACTGCAACATCTTTAAAAAGAAAAAATTCCCCACTCTACTTACTTTGATACACACGGTTTTATCAGACACTTCACTTTTTGGTGTTGGGGATTTAAATTTTATTGAGAAAATGGTTCGTTCTTTCCACATCACCACTGGTCTCAGACCAGAGAAATGAATGCCCTGCTCTCATGATTAGCAGGCAGGCTGTCAGTTGATGCTGCTAAATCTCTGTATCCACAGAGAGCGGTGGGGTGGAATTGAGAACCAGAGCAGAGCAGGGCTGACTTTGTTTCTCTCTGTGCCTCTGTTTCCCCGTCTTGGATGTGAGGGTGTTCATGATATTGACTAGCCAGGCAGTTTGCATGTGGGCAGTGGGTTGCTCCACCCTATTCACCAGTCATCTAAAGAAAGCAACTCCAAGGGCAGCATATGAAAAAATGGCAGTGTCTAAGACAGGGTATGGGGCTTATTGTGGTAGGAAGGGCTTCCTGGATGAGCACATATTCTTTCTAACACCTACTCTACTCTTTGCTAACCTGTGATCTTGGACAAGTTACCTATTCTCTTTGTGTTTCAGTTACCTTGTCTGTAAAATCGGGTGATGGGGTAGATACTATTATTATGAGGATTGAATATGTGGCATTCTTAGAATAGCACCTGGTGGAAAGGAAATGTATATGAGTGCTTGCTACTTTTACTATGGAAAGGATAAGATTTGGATTTCCTTCTTTTTAATACCCAACCTGGTTCAGCAAAAGCATCTGAAAAGTGGGTTTGACACATTTTGCTTCATCTTTTGATGGAATCTCAGCTCCATCCAAAGAGCCCTGAGTTAAAATGCCTCAAGGCAGTGTTTTTCAAGCATGTGGAATATTTGGAACAATAGTATTGCAGAATGTTAGTAGATGTTACTTTAAGAGTTTTATGGTCACATCAGCTTGGCAAACTGGGTTAAAAGAAAGTAAACAGGGTCCCTTATTTCAGGCCTTTTCAGACCATCTAATTTACTATGTGCAATGGGAATATCTGTGCTAAAGTCTTAATATTTAGGGTTTTGCAAACAAATTTGGCCAAGGAACCCCTTCTTCTTAGACCATCTTTAGAGACCAGTTTTCCATGGAACACTTTGAGAATGCTGCCATATAGACTAGTTGACTTTTATAAACCTTGAACTCGCCATGCCAGGCCCCAGCACTGTGAGCATATTACTAGATGCTCAATAAGTATTATTTGAATAGCCATTAAGGAACTTACTAGAATGTAGATGAGTAGAATAATTAGAACGCAAGACAAAGTCATTTACACAGATAATCCTTGATTTTTATTGCAGTGTATTCTGTGTTCCAGAAATTGCATCAGGAAGTAGAACTGTAAAATCAAAAAGACAAACAAACCTTCTAACCCTTCTCTGGCACTCGGTGTGGTTATGGCCAAAATAGTTTACTCTACACTTGCAAGGCATGCATTTCCCCTTTCTGCCACAAGATGGCCCTTTGCATCTCGAATCAATAAAGATTCCATTAGAGTTAATCATTTTCCTGAGACCTGCTGGGGAAAGGGACATATGAGTGAACTATCAAGATGAAAAGTAAACTATAGGTATTTTTAAGGAGATATCAGTGTCAAAAAAATATACCTTCGTTTAACGAAGTGCTAAAAATTCAGGAAAGAGGCTAGATTATTGTGAATTGGAATGAGCAAAGAAAGCTTTGTAGAGAAGGTGACATGAGCCAGACTTGAAAGACCTATGCAATATAGATAGACAGATGTGATGGGAAAGAACATGACAGGCAGAGGTGCTGAGGAAGAAGGGGGCATGGCATAAATGAGACAACTAGGTAAACAGAAAGAGCAGAATTTGAATGTGTGAGTGAGAACTAGGGAGAGCAGAGGGTTATGGATGCTGGCTCTTCTAGTCCTATACGTCCATCCTTTGGAGCCTGAGTCAGTCTCCCCTGCTCCCTCCTGTGTTTTGTTTGTCACTGCTCCCTACTGCCTCTACTGCCCACTACTGCACACTGTTTTTCCTAAAGTCCTCTCCTGTCATTGTTGGTGAAGAACGTCTAGTGGCTCCTCAGGCCAGCCATATCCGGTTCAGACCCCATTCAAGCTCAGAGTAACAAGAACACACAGAAGCAGTTTTGTTCCCTTGACCAATTAGTTTAGGAAATGTGGGGCCCTCAATCGTCTATTCTTGTAATTTTTGTTTTGTTTTGGTTTGGTTTGATTTTTTTTTTTTTTTTTGGTCTTTTTCATGACCGGTACTGAGTGCACCGGCCATTCCTATATAGGATCCGAACCAGCGACGGGAGCGTCGCTGCGCTCCCAGCGCAGCACTCTACCGAGTGTGCCATGAGCTCGGCCCCTTGTAATTTTTGTTTAAGTCAAAACTCCATGATCCTGGAAAGAGTTCAGAATATAATGTGATGTCAGTAGAGACTACAAGCCCTCTATAGTGTGTGTTCCCATCTTCCATCTTTATTTATTTATTTATTTTTGCTTTACAAGTGCGCATATATATATATATATATATATATATATATACACACACACATATATGTTTGTATGTATTTAGTCATTTTTAAAAAGTTTGGAAAGATAAAGTGTTCGTTATTATCTCTGAGTGGTGGAATTCTCTTTTGACTTCCTGTATTTTCTAGTTTTTTCTTAAATGAACATGTAGTATTGCATGCTAAACAAAAGTTATTAATTAAAAAAACTCATTTAGCTTTTCATTCTGTAAAATGGGATTAAGACATAGCATGGAAGCCTGGTGAGACACCAATAAGTATAGAAGCTGAATGACTATAGTTCATCGACTGGTGGTTTGCAAGTTCCTTAAAGTTAGCTTGGGAGAGATAAATACATTTCAAGGTCATTGGAAATAATCATGGCAACCTCTTTTAAGAAAGTTCGATCTTGGGCCGAGCCCGTGGCGCACTCGGGAGAGTGTGGCGCTGGGAGCGCAGCGACGCTCCTGCCGCGGGTTCGGATCCTATATAGGAATGGCCGGTGCACTCACTGGCCGAGTGCTGGTCACGAAAAAGACAAAAAAAAAAAAAAGAAAGAAAGAAAGTTCAATCTTTCAGCAAGCCAAAAAAAAAAAAAAGAAAGAAAGAAAAGAGAAGAAAAGAAAAAAGAAAGTTCGATCTTCCAATTGATTCTGGGAAGAGGGCATAATAAAAAAAGAAAGTTTTCTTTTCCTATTTTCCCAGATTCAAATCAGACAGAAAGAACTCTAACCTGTAGCAGTTCTTTATCTGAGGTCCTTTGATAAGCTCCTGAAATCACATGTTAATTTGTACATAATTGCATATGTGCACACTTTTTAGGAGACACTTTGTTTTAAAAAGAAGTAAAGAACTAAAAGTTAAGACCTGGAGAGTCTACTTTCTGAGAATCTTGAGACAAAGCCTTTGCTTCTGGTGCTAAGACCACCTTAACTGGACAGCTTTATGACTGAGCAAGGTTAAAATGACAGAGAAGAACCAGTGGTGAAGATGCTGCTTACCTGCAGAATCACCTTGTGGTGTAATGTGTTACTGATTTAAAAATTTCCAGAAACAATGTTTCCAAGCAAATGTTGTCTGCTTGTACTAAATGTCCTCAATAATGTTGACTGACATATCTTTGGAATTTTCTTTAGAGCTCATGACACATTCATTTGAATTGCCTCAGTGATGGCAAATCTTGCTCTTTGGGGATGAATTTGGGTTTGATAAATTGCTAAATTTTATCTAAAATGAATACTGGTGAATAGAGAGGTAATCAAGTTGGGCAAATACCCATTTTAGGCAAAAAAATGAATATAGGTAAATCACAAGATGTTTTCTTGGTCGATTTACTTATTTGACTTTTAAGCACATCCAAAAACATTTTGAACAATGGTGACCTCACTAGAATAAGTATGTAGCTTCCAGAGGCAATTGTTTTGAAAGATAATATCTGGATATATCTAACATATGTGGGATTCTTTACGCTATAGGCAAACCTCAGGCATGCATACTAGTTTTCATCTAACGTGCTATTTAGTGTAGACTTGCTTTTTGTATTGTGTCTCTTTGGAGTTGTAATGCCTGTTTGCCTTTGTTCTTTTTACACAAAGTTAAGTTTTTTTTTCTTTTTTTTTTTTTTCCCTTCTGTGAAACTGCCAGGTATATTGATACAGCCAACACTCTGGAGCAAGAAACTAAACTGGGGTTACGACGCTTTGAAGTTTGTGACAACATTGATCTTGAAACTATTTTGATGGAATATGAGAGCTATTACTTTGTAAAATTTCAAAAATACCCCAAAATTGTCAAAAAGGCATCAGACACAGGTACATGGCTGTTTTCTAGAAATAAGGCTTGATTGCATCTTTAAGATTAGTGTTTCGCCTTCATCTTGGTGCCAGATAAATGGTGTCCCTCACACAGTGCTGGAAGAGTAGACCAGAAAGTTTGTGTTGCTTCTCTTAGATCCGGTGCAGGCAATTTAGAACATGATTGTCTGGACATTGACAACCCTTTAGCCATGCTGGCATTCATTCAAAGAATGTGTTTTAGGGCAATGAAAGCAAAACCCCAGTGTATTGCAGGTACTTTTCGGAAGACCAACATTACTTTAATTTCTTTAGAAGTGGAAAGAGCTGTTGGAAGAGGATAGATGACAGCAGACTTTTTCTTGTTAGGAAGACCTATCTATTATCTATCTTGAAAATAACATGAAAATGAGTTTTGGTGAAGCTAATAGCTCATGTATAGATAATGAAATGCTTTTGAAAGCCATCAATCCAGATAATGATCAATATAATGCAAAGACCCAGTATAGGTTAGCAGTCAACGAGGCTGGCTGGAGGAAAGACCTAAAGTGAGGTCCCTGTGTTTTGTAGTAGCATTGACTTAAAAGTCTGTAAGTGGGGGAAGTAATTATAAACCAAGGGAGATCATTGTCCTGTTTACAAGGCACTTGTTAAGCCACAGACTTTAACATTTCATGTAGGGACCAGGAAACCCAGAGGAACATCAATTAAAAATAGCTGGGGCTGAATCTCAGAGCTAGAAGGGGTCTGAGAGGTATTTTATCTGAGCTCCCTTCCAACACAGAGTTTAGAGCTTGGCTTCCTTGGCTGGTTGTTAGATCTGGGTCTGGAAGAGAAAGCATGGACTCCTAACCACAGGGCGACCAGCACTGCTAATTGACATGATCTGATTTCTAGATGCTAGTTCTCATCTGGCTTGATACCCACATTCTCCCATTTATTTTTTAGGTAAACAGGCAGAGTGTGACTTAGCGTTACCTGCCAGACTCATGCAATTATCCGTGTGTTCCACACAATACAGCAAAATGGTGTCCAGTTCCTGAAAACTTAAAGACATGGTAGCTATAACACTAGCCCATATTGGAGTTGCTACCAGGTTCGTGGTCTCCAACACATTTAATATCTGAGGCCTTTGAGGTCTTTCTCTGTGTGGAGATGTTTGGGAAGCTCAGGTCTCTTTCTCTTTGCTGATAATTTCACTTCTCTTTAGGTGAGAATAGTTTAGAGTCTCTGGATTCCAAAAGGCTGTAGTGCAAATTTTAAGAAGAATGTGAAAGGAGAAACATACCTGAAAAATCACTTTCTCTTTCCTAAAATTAAATTATTTTCTTTTCCTCCCAATTATTTGTTTTGCCACAGGAGAAAATAATTTACCACAAAGAAGTGGAGGGAAGAACAGAAGGTAAAGTGAATCATAATTCATCTTGACCAAGTCAACTCTAGGAGTTTGTGGAATCCCTTTCCAGAAGATTCTCCAGTGCAGCTGCATGACTGTCGACCAGCAATACTAGGCTGTAGTCATGTGACCTCGGTTGGCCCAGTCATGGATTCCCCTCGTGTTACAGCTGTCCAGGACTTGGCCAATGTTTGTTGGTTTTCCCGGTTTTACTGCAAATTATTTTATCCAGTAATGCGCTGTCTTTCTAGGCCACATGATATGAAAAATATGGACCTCAGATGTTAAAAGACCCAGGTTCAATTCCTGGCTCTGCAATTTACCAGCATGGAGCAGGTTTCTGACACATAGTGAGTCCCTAGCACATAGTGAGCACCCAGGGAATATTATTTTTCCTTTGTGAATTGTATAATTGATTTCTTCATGCCCTCCCTGATTGCTTGTCCTGACCTGTCTGACGATCATCACTGAGCCAGGAGGGTGGAGCTTCTGCCTTCCCCACTTCCGGCCTGGGTGCCCCTGTCCTTCTCCTGTGTCTGTCCTTTTCTCACATGCAGCTTATATCCCTTTCCCAGCTTCCCACATCTGAATCTCATTTGCCTCTGATGGGTACCCCTCATTCTCCCACGAGGCCCCCCACTCTTGCCCCAGTGTCTTCCCCATTCCTCTCTTACCTCTCCCAACCCACACCCCAAAATCGCCACAACCTATTCTTATATGCCCGGGAGCACCACGGTGCTGCTGCTGAGGGCTGGCCAGGTTTTGGGGCATCACGGGCTGTGGATTTTTGCTATTATAATAAAGCCTACTCCTCAGGAAAGAGTTTAAGTGGGGTTCTTTTAGGGGCCACACAACCATTCGGGCAGTGAGCAAAATTTTTAAAATCTTAAAATCTGATTGAAAAAGAAAACTGAGATTGTGATCAAAAGCAACTTATTGGGCACTCAGGAGGTGTGAATTCTGTATACCCCCACTATGTTCCCTGCTCTTGTGAATCCAGTTTCCTCCTCTATGGCCTAAGAAGAGACCAGGACTCCTCTCAGGGCTGTTTGGCATAGCTTGTAAAATTGGTCATGGAGCCCCTGCGAACTTTATGATGACACTAGTAGTAACACTCTGCCTAAGGCTGTTTCTGCTTTGTGCTCTTCTTTAGGGACAGTTTTATTGTTTTGACACAAGTGTTATTCCTTTATTTATAGTTTCCATAAAGCTAGTCAGACTCTAGTAATAAATGGTAACTACTTGGGAATAAAAACAGCGAGGAGCATTTTAAGAGGCCAGCTTTGGAACGCGTTTGGCTTCTGATTATTTCTCAGCCACACACTCATGCCTAGAACTTTCTCAGCATTCTTTACCTGGCAAACAGTCTGCAAGTGAATTTCACTGGAGTGCTTAGTTTCCCTTTAGGGATGGGCATGGTGGCACGTTTGACAGCTTGGGGTCCCTTCAGCTCTTCTCTGAGTAGGTGTTTGTACATGGCAAGGATAAAGGTTGGAGAGCAAATGGTTAGAGTCAGGGAGGATAATTAGGAAAGTAATGAATAGCCGTTCTGTGTACAATTTTATTCTCAAAGATAGTTATTGAAATAAGAGGTTGGGCCATGAGGCTGGCTATTAACAAATCACTGCATCTTTTCTTAATCTTGCAGCTCACACCAGAGAGCATGCTCCCTGTTTACAGATTTGCTGATGACCTAAGAAGGAGGAAAGACTATCTAATGTGATGAATGACAGATTAGGGTCTCAAAAGGTCTTGATAATTTGGGAGATAAGCCCAAAGTAATAAGATGAAATTTGATAGGATGAACTCTAATGAAAGAGTCACAACAAATAGCTTCCCCATTACAAAATCAGAGACCTGAAAGTCTGAGTTAACTGCAGGTGATTATTCTTGAGTCAACAGTGTGGTGTGATTGCTAATGTAGCCTCAGGCCTTGTCAATAGAAATCCAGTGTCCAAAACATAGGAGGCCACTCTATTCTGTTCAAAAGACAGTAGACAAAGGGAAGGTGACCAGGATGAGGAAGAATCTGGGAGCCAGGTTACTTTAGGAGTGACTGGAGCAACTGGAGATATTTAGCTTGAACAAGGGACCTGGAGTGGGGGGGTTCTTAGAACAGCACAGTAGAAGTCTTCACCTTCTAAAGGAGGATTGGGCCTTCTCTGCAGAATTCCACAGGGCACACCTAGGACGGGTCGGTACAGTTAAAGCAGAGTGAATGTGGTTTCATATTCAGAAGAATTTTGCAATTGTTAGAGCTGATTGAAAATGAATTGCATGGCTTTGCATGTGAGTGCTCTTGTCATTGGTTGTGTTAAAGCAGATTTCGTGGGTCAGTGTTAAAGCAGATTTTGTGGGTCAGTTACATCCAATGGGAAATCAAAGTGGGAAAATAGTGTCCCAGTTCCCTGCCAGTGCCACAAGGATGTTGATGCGAGTTTAACTATATATACACATTTAATTCATTTAAATCAACACTATTAATAAGGGTTTGCATTTGTAAACTACTTGGTATTCACTTTATAGATATTTTATTTTTATGCCAGCAAGAGGCCTGAGAGACAGACCTTCTCCTTCTCAGTTTAGAGATGAGAAAAATGCACTAAGGACTGTCAGTGTCCACTTCCCCTGATGCTCACCCCTGTGGGCCCAACACTGGGGTCACTGAGTATGGACATTGGTGGTATTGTTGACATGATGATCTTGCTGGACAAATAACTGCACATTTATATTAGATGTGAGCAACTTTTTCTTTCTTACAAAGAAATGGAGTTGGAACAGCAGCTCTCTGAGATCACTTAGAACATGTGCAGAAATACTTCTAGCAAACTTCCTGCAAATGCACTTCCCATGTAGGGATGAAAGAGCTGAGAGAAATGAACAATGGATGATGGGCAAGTTTGTGTTCTGGGCCCCAAGCAAGTCCTGCCTCTCTCTGTAGGTCATCTCCTTTCGAAAAATACAGATATTCCAATATTGAATTTCATGTCTAAATATGAGGATGTCGTGAATGAGTTTATTTTACCTTTTAATGATGTACAACATATATACAGCAAAGCGCACGTAACCACCACCGCTTGGTGCCCGCCAGCAGGCTCCCTTTGCCCCTTCCCATCAATGCACCCCATCTTCACCAGAGTTAGCTACTAGTTCCGACTTCCAGCTTGTTAATTTGTTTTGCCTGAAGTGAACAATGTTTGATGAAAATGTTGTAAATATAAATGATCTGTGATGACAGAAATGAAGTATGGTTTGCTTTCCTTCCACAGCTGCTTTGATGTGTATTGCATATAACATGCTGAGGCAGGGTACATCCAGTATGCTGGACTAAAACCACAGGCAAATCCCTAATTTCCTAATATTTCTTCATTTCAGTGGGATGACTTCTCCCTCCCCATACCTTTCTCCTGGGGGCCTCCAGCAGGAAGTGAACCCACTAGTCCAGTCTTGGAGGAACCCAGTGGGTAGACTGGAGTGGGTCATGGCCAGTATGGACAAGGCAGGTGGGTGGCACAAGTGGCCATCCACCCTCCTTCCATGCAAGTTTCTTTAAGTGTGCTACACTAGTTGTTTATTTACCTCAAATTAAGTGGTTAGAATAATTTCCTCCAAGGTCTTTTATCCTTCCCTTAGGGTGACTGGCGACAGTTGTCAAAATCTTCCCAAGATCAGTCAGCAGAGGTCACGGTCCAAAACCACAGCAGCAAAGACAGGGGACACCAAATCTCTCAATACGGAGCTTCCTAAACAGGTCAGGATGACTTTGCTTGATGGTTGCAACATCACAGTAGGCTGAGAAATAGCCCCAAGAAAAAGTCACGTTTATTTATTTTTTGAGGACATGTTTTTCCATTGCTGTGTGATTTAATTGAATTGTAGATTTTCTTCTAGTATGCTGAATTAAAACCACAGATAAATCCCTAGATTTCTTAACATTTCTTAATTTGAGCAGGAGAATTCTTCCTCCCCCAACCTTTCCCCTGCTCTAAGTGCTGGGTGATGGTCCCCGGAGGGGTGGGTCAGGGTTGAGGGCAGTCACAGCAGGAGGGCCTGGTTGCTGCAGAGCTCAGTCCTCCATCTGAAGTAACTGTAGGTGGCCAGTCTTCCTGTCCCAAAGCATATCCCTGGGTTCCTAAGAGTAGGCCAGGGATAGTCTCAGGTGTGGCCGAATCTCAGAGTCTCCACTGGGCCTCTCCAAAGTGCGCATGGTTTGTCCCCACCCCAGACCTCCACCTGGACCAGCTGGGGGAGGAGCAGGGCAGCAACAGGAGGGAGGCCACCAGGCAGGTGAAACCAGTGGCTCCTGTCTCAGGAGATCCATGTCCAGAACCTTCCTGTTTAGGACAATATATTCCAGGTTTCAAAAGAAAGACTAATAGAAACTGAGGAAAGGAATGGGAAGAATTAATGCCAACAATGCTGGCAGGATGGAAAGGAATAATCATGAAATTCAAGTGGTCACAAGGAGTCTCTCACCCTCAAGGAGGTTGCACGGTTCTGGCCATTGCAGCCTGACTTAGGTGGGAAGGAGGTGATGGTGACATGGGATGAAACCCACAGGAGGCTGGTTGACTTTGATTCATCTCCAAACTCAGCCACCCTTGGCTGCAGACACCTCTGGTCACAGAAGAAGAGACAAGCCAGCAAGTAGGGGTGGGTTGCTGCACAGCTGTTTCCTCCATTGGAAAAGCTGCCCGGAGCCCATGGCCTCGTGTCTTCTCAGCCTTCCAGAAACAGCTCCTTCCACAGGGCATGGGGTGGATAGTTAATTCATGTCATTGGGTCTGCAAAAAGTGGCCAAATTACACACGGGGTTCCCCATTTACAGAGTGATAGCCAGTAACTGACTTTGCATGATGGAGTAGGCAGTTCCAACCAGCATCCCTCAGTCGCTTTCTGCAGCTGACGTCTCGCTGTCTTCCTCTTCCTTCAGGAGGTTGTCAACCCTCGCATGGAGAGTGCTGACTTTGGCTTAAATATATCAAGAATCAACAAAGACAATGGAGAGGAAAACACCCACCTACGTAGAGTGAGTGGAACTCATGAAGCTAACACTGTAAGGGGGAATTCTCTTCTTAAAAATGAAAATAGAACACATTATTTTTGTCAAACAGGCAAGTTCAAATGCAATGATGGAAGGCTGGCTGTGAGATAAACTGGGAAAAGCACTGGGTGGGGACCAGAAAATGGGTTCTGACCTGAAATCTCCCTTCTAGATGGATGGTCTGGAATAAACTGCCCTATCTCAAAGGAGCTCAGTTTCCTCATTTGTAAAGTAAGGGGTTGGAAGAGGTGGTGCCTGACGTTCCTTTCAGCTTGACAAGCCTGTGATTAAGATGGTAAACATCGGCATGACTGTCCTGCATCAGTTAATGAGCTGTGGCCCCCGTCTTTGTTCTTCTCTGCCCTGTCAGTAGTAGCTGATGAGTGGTGCCACCTTCCTCCCGGGAGGTACGGTTCCAGGTTTACGTGTAATTTCATGTGAACCATGAAACCTTAGTTGGTGCAGGGCTGTTCTTGTCCTTGATAGATATTTCTACCTTTTCATAATGAATTTCATGTCCAGATTTGTAAATAATAGTTTCTTAGACAAAAAAGACCCAGATTGGATGGATGTAATCAAAAAGTAGGTTGCAACATGAAATTTGGAAAGGAAAATCACCGTATTTCTCTTGATCGTACTCTTCAGGGTTGTAGTTCTTTTTTTTAATGCCTTTTTATTTCATTTTTTTCACTTCTTTCAAGGCAGATGTATTAAACTTATTTTTTAATTGGAACATAATTGATTATACTTATTTATAGGGCACAGAGTTGACTATCAGTATTTGTGTACAATATGTGATGATCGAATCAATATTATTGTGTTCATCATTATAAATCATAATTATTCTTTGTGTCTTTTAACCAATTTCTCCCTTGCCCCCCCCAAATCTAGTAAACATAGATCTGTTCTCTCCTTCTGAAAGTTCAACGTATTGTTATAGTCTTTCTTCCTCTCTCTTTTTCTTTCTTTCTCTCTCTCTTTCTTTCTTTCTCTCTCTCTCTCTTTCTCTCTGTCTCTCTCTTTCTTTCTTTCTTTTCTTTTCTTTCTTAGTTCCCACTTATGAGTGAAGACATGCATTCTCTTTCTGTGCCTGGCTTATTCAAAAAGACTAAAAAACAACAAATTCTGGCAGGATGTGGAGAAAAGGGAACTCTTCCACACTGCTGGTGGGACTGTAAATTAGTATAACCATTATGGAAAATAGTATGGAGGTTTCTCAAACAACTACAGATAGAACTACCATACAATCCAGCAATCCCACTTCTGAGTATATACCCGAAGGAATGGAAATCATCATGTCAAAGGGATACCTGTATTCCCATGTTCATCGCAGCTTTGTTTACAATAGCCAAGAAATGGAACCAACCTAAATGTCCACCAACGGATGACTGGATAAGGAAAATGTGGTATATATACACAATGAAATACTACTCAGCCATAAAAAAGAATGAAATTCTGCCATTTTTAGAAACATGGATGAGCTTGAAGAAAATTATGTTAAGTGAAATAAACCAGACACAGAAAGGGTTGTAGTTACCTAGGAGTCTTCTTTCTTTTTCTGATCAAGTTCTCAAACTATGGAACTGCTGGCTTAGCTAGGGTCAGCTCTCCCCAGGCAAACTGAACTCTGTGTGTGTGAGTTTGGAGGGGTAGCTGGGAGCATCTCCCTGGAAGTCAAGGGGAGCAATCTCATTGGCCTGAACTGGCTCCCTTGCAGGGTCTCAATTATATGGGTAATTGCTAGAGACGATACCATTTGAATCCGTGCCTCCATGGAAAAATATTTCCTTGTTCCCCTTCTCTGCTTTTGTCATGTTTTCAGTCCACTTTTGTGCCTAGCTATTTTGTGGCATTTTGTATCTCTTGTAAGGCCTTACAGTGGTATGAATGGATATTTCTGATTGGATCTCAACGAAAGGACTATTTAACCCAGCACTTAATCTTTGAAATGGTCTGGCTATAAAGTCTCTTTCCCGCAGAAATGTCTTCAGGGTAAAATGTAGATGGTTTTCTCCCTAGCATTTCAATGTTTATATACTGAATGAGGGTGTATGGCCAGGGACTGATTTCCAAAATGTGTCTATTATTGCCATACAAGGAACCCTAGCTTCAGGATTCCCCAGCCCCCCTGAAATTTGGTAGATGTGTTATTCTTAAGGGAGTCAGCCTTCCTAGGTTCACACCCTGGCTCAGATGCTTTCCCTCTGTGTAACTCAGCACTTTGTTTAAAATCTCCCCAAGCCTCATTTTCTCATGTGCCCACTTTAAATGTCATAATGAAAGGAGAGCCTCAGTACAGTGCCTAGAACCTAATAAATGTTCAATAAATGTGAGCTACTATTGTTATCGGTTTTTGCATGCTTTTTCCTTTCTGCCTGTAGGGGAGACAGGGTGGCATTGGAAGGAGTAGAGGTTTGGGAGACAAATATCTGGATTGAATCCTGGCCTTAAGTTGCTTGTTAGTTGTGTGGCCCTGGGCAAATCACTTAACTTCTCTGGCCTTACTTCCACATCTGTGAAACTAGGATGCTACTCCTGACTAGCAGAGGTATCATAAGAATTAGGAATACTCTTCACAAATGCCTTCACTCCTGTTTTGTAGCTGACACTCTACTGCGTTGTGAATGCACATTATAGTCAGTAGACGAGAAAACTATCACTACTCTTGTGCCAGTGAGTTCTTCCTGTGCACATAATGTTTTAAAAGGTTGAAACTATACAGGGTAAGAAGAGGGTATACGACAGGAACTGAGAAATGCTCGTGAATTTTTATTCAAATCAACTGCTTTCTGAAGAATTTATTTTAAAAAAATTTTTAAATGACACCAACATATTCAATATTAGTGCAATTTCTTTTTAATGCTTAACTTCAAGTTTGCTGTACATACCAGGGTATATATAAATGTGCCTTGACTGAATGAGGCTTGAGCTACTAAGGATAGTCTTCTCTGATGTTTTAATGGCAAAAATAACCATTCCTCCCTTTCAGGGCCAAACTATTGACTTCCGAGGGCTGCTCACAGATGCTGTCAAAGGAGAAACGGGTGAACCTACCTTGAACACCTTTGACTGTAACCCAGACCCCTCGGTAAGTGGCTAAAATGTGACATTCATCTTTTGAACTGCTGAAATCCAGATGAACTTTAGAAATATAATTTTGAGTACAGTGAAACCTTGAGATCAAGTCAAAGGTCATGTCAACCTGCCACCGTTTGTTTTACCAAGATCCATGCCCTGTTTTTCTATCTAAATTATGAAGCAATATTGTAATGTGAGCCTTTCTGCTCCCATCATCAGGAACGATTGCTGAAACCTCTGAGTGCATTTATTGGCATGAACAGTGAGATGCGAGAATTGGCAGCCGTGGTGAGCCGGGTAAGATCTGATATTCAATTCACAAATTTACGGAGCGGACTGGGGCTCCTGGAGCACTGTGGGCTGCTTCTTTTATTAATAACAATAAATATGATCATTTATTTATAAAGTGCCCCCACTTGCGAAGGCACTCATATTGTTTAGAGGCACAATAATGCATGATAAATAAATTATAGAATCATAAAATTACAATATAAAAAGCCCACCATCTCACTATAGAGGCCAAGAAAAACCAAAAGAGAAAAAGACATAGAAAGGAAGGGACAGGTGAAAGGTTTTATGGTGGAGCCAAGAGTCAAAGAAAAAAAAGTCTCTTAGAGAAAGAAAGCGTATGTCTGCATCTTGTTTAAAAAATCAAAACCTAGAAATAGAGATGTCAGGAGTCTGGCGATCTCATAATTGAAAATTTCTATGAAAAACAAGATTAGTAGGAAAAATTTTACCATCCAGACTACCAATTTTTCATGCTTGTACTCCAGAATCTAAAGGCAGTAAAGTCTAATGGTTAACAATACAGGCTTTGTAATCAGTTGACCTAAATTTGATTTCTGCATCTTCTTTCTAGTTGTGTGATTTGGAGCAAGTTTGTTGGGTATAGAATAGATTTAATTGTAGGATAGTTTTCATATTTCTAATGATCTCATTTATTTGAAGATTGAAACCTAGGCAAAGTAGGAGAGATGTTTCAAATGATCATCAAAAATGGACAGCTTCTCTGAATAACTAAGGGTTCCTCAGCTATTGCTGTTCAGTTCAGCAGGTGTTTCCTGCACCTCTCATGTGTCAGGCATGTTCTGGGGGTGGAAACACAAAGTGAACAAATCAGACACAGTCCTAGCCCACAAGAGTTTCTTGTCCCATGGGCAAGTTGCATTTCGAAAGCATGAAGGAGGGGTATTTCTTGCCAAAGAGTGGGGAAGGTGTTAGGGAAGAAGATACACAGGAAATAGCCTTGTGAAAAAGAGAGAAAGAGGGAGAGTGGGAGCTGTTTTGGGCAAAGGCACATCCATGTGAAATTGCATAGTTCGTGCATGTTTCTGGCGAGCAGAGTAAGAAGCAGGGAATGGTGGGGAATGGGGCTGGAGAGAGAGGCAGGCTTCCTGCGGAAGGGCGCCTGCACAGCACCCAGAGCTGAGACTGGCCTGCAGGAGACCAGGAGCCTTTGAAAAGCATTATCAGGGGGACAGAATCATCGAATGGCTTGTGTGTAACTTTTCCTCATGACAGAGAGGTGGGTGGATAGCAAAGAAATGAAGATAGTGAGACCACTCTAAGGTTTTTACCAGTGAGAGGGAGGGGTCAAGAGATTGAGCCAGATTGTTGTATCTGGGATGTATTTGAGAGCAGAGCAGAATATTTTGTATACTCACAAAAATTAATAGTCATGTTACCATTTTTGCAAAAGGATAACATGGCTAGTGAGGATAGAACTGTGGAACAGAAGTGAGCTGCAATGATTCCATCTGGAATCCTTTCTGTAGTACCATGACAGGCAGTTGTCCAGCTCCTGCTTGAATGCTTGCAATGACAGAGAGCTCACCACCTAATGAGGCAGTCCTGTTGAGTTCTGATGGATAACTTTAGATTGATGTAAGGGAGAGCATAGTGTTGGGAAATTAAATGCTGCTTTGTGGAACTCAATGTCAACTCTAGATGAAGGCAAGAAATACAGCTATTGTCTATGGATGCCTTGAATACCAAGATAGATAAATCCTCGTGTGCCAAGATCTCCCTGAGAAAGAGCCATAATAAGAATGTGAGTGGCTGGTGAGTCTGTGTGTAGATCAAGGCTCTAAAAATGGGGGCTCTCCCAAGATTTTGGAAGACTGAGTCCTTTCTCTGCCGTCCCATCCAAGAATGGATTATGCATATTACACACACCCAGAATTACTTGTGTAAATAGTTTCTCTAATAAAAGCGGAACTCTGGTGGTGCAGGGACTTGGGTGGATGTGGGACAGGAGTAGGAACAAACATTTCACCAGCATTTTAAAAACATATTTTTATATTTTTGAACCATGTGCATAGTGCATATTACCTTACTAAAAAATTAAATAAATACAAAAATAGTTTCCAGATTTGTCCTGTAGTCACTCAGAATGACTTTGGAAAGGAGGCTTCTTCTTTTTTTGATGTAACACTCTAGATATTCAGTTTGCCCAAAACATCTCCACCGAGAAAGGCCCCTGAGTGACTGTTCTGAGGTGTCTTGTGAAATTGAAATTTGAAAACTGTAAATTAGTTATCAGTAAAAGCTACCTTAATTGATTACCCTAGATGGTTGCTGTAGGGCTCTGCTATAAGAGGGGAAACTGCACTTTTGCTTGGTTGTTGGCTTCCTTGAATTTTGTAGAAGCAATTGTTCCTGCTAGAAGTAGAAAATGCTCACTAGGGAAAAAAGAGAAATTGGTTTCAGAGGAGCAGTATCTCTTTTATGCAACAAATTAAGAAAATGTTTGCAAAATCAAGGAGTGAACAAGAGGCCAGGCACCGGCTAGGAACTATGTTTTGCAGTAAAAGCTAATGTAATTTGAAGGCATATTCTGTAGCTTCTTTGATTACAATCATAAATCAGCATGGTTTGCTATTGACGGAGGACAGGTAAAGTCCGATGTTAGGAGGTTATCCCCCCCTAAAAGTACCGTATTATCTCATCAATATCTTCTTCAGGGAAAATCAGTGAATATTTTCATGGCATCCCTTTGGTGAACTAACCCAAAATTACAATGTATACATATATCTAATATGAAAAGTTTTTATCACCAGCACTTAATATTCTATTGTAAGTCAAGTATTGTGCTGCTCCTGTGTTTACTACAGCTATAGAGGAAAACATTAGTTTTAACAAAATGATCCAATGTGCATTGCAGGACATTTATCTCCATAATCCAAACATAAAGTGGAATGACATTATTGGACTCGATGCAGCCAAGCAGTTAGTCAAAGAAGCTGTTGTGTATCCTATAAGGGTAAGGATGGGAAGCCTCTTGGGGGTTATTTCTGTTCATTATCCATTGGACAGGCTGTATGTCATAGACCCATCAGGAAGGGAAGAGCAGGATGATTTTCTGTCTACAAGTTAACTTTTTCTGCCTGTGTCACAACACTTTGTTGACACTGGAACACCAAGGCCTAGTCTATTCTAGGCAATTTAAAATCATGTTTCATATTGGTTCAAGGGAGGTGTCTGTTCTAAGTGATAATTTAAGATCTAAGACTCTGCAGTATATATGATTTGTTAGCTAGTATAGATTGGTTTGAATTAGCCCGCATCCCTAAAAATATACTTATTATAGTAGAATTACCTCCCATAGGAGAGGTTCTCTCATCCTGTTTCTATAGATCCTCTTCTCATCCCCACCCCCTGCATCATCTAGGGCTTTGGTTTTGGCTGGTTGTGAAAACTGGACAGCCTCTTCCAGGGCAGTGGCCATCAGAACCAGCATGTTGTGCTCATTAGTTATTCCACACAAATCTCTGTGCAGCTCACTAAAGGGGTAGAAAAATAGAAAAATGATACTTTTCATTTTTGGTTTACAAATGGGGTGATGAGGAGGTCAGTGTATCACTTAGCATTATTATTTGTCTGTAGTTCTATGGGTAGGCAGCTTGGGCTGGGTTCAGCTGGGATGGCTCATCTTTTCCCACATGGGATATTTGGCTGGGCTCAATCACATGTCTGAGGCATCAGCCAGAATGGATGCTGAAGATGAAAAGGCTGGGAAAGTTGGAATAAACAGGATAGCTGAGGCCTCTCTTCATGTGGCCTCTCATCCCCTAGCAGATAAACCCAGTCTTGGTCACATGGTGGCAGAGGGTTCCTAGAAAGAGGCAAAAAAGGGAGAAGTCCTAATTCATGAACATTATTTGTGTCTCTTCTCATAGTTCTTATATTTGTTAGACGTATATTTTCAAGTCTCTTCTTATATTTTCTAGTGTCCTATTGTCCAAAGGCATAAGGCTGGGCCCAGATTCAAGTGATGGAGAAATAGACTCCACCTTTTGATGGAAGGCGCTGCAAATAAGCTGTGACCATTTTTTGTAATTTCTGGCCGTCAATATTACAAATTTATTTTATTGAGTAACCTATGTATTCTTACCACTGTGCCCATGCAGCCCCTGATTTTGAGATGCTTTTATTCTAAGGACACAAAATCAATAAATTTGGATTGTCTTTTCCCCCTCTTTTTTCCTGTGTTGAGACATGGAGGTAAGAAATATGCTGGTGTTCAGAATTAATAGAAATTTACTCAACTTTTCCTCTAAGTGAATTTATAGCATAAAACTTCCGAACATCTCATTGGAACTCACTGGATATGTTATCTCCATGGTATTATAAGCTCTGTTAGTGATGCTGTCCAGATTTGACATTAGCATTAGCAAGAAACTAATAGCATTAGCAAGAAACTAATTGTAATTTCACCATTACTTGTTCTTCCCCTCTCTTTTCTACCAACCCTGCCCACCCCCACCCCTCGGGCTGTTTGAATTTGAACGAATGGGAGAGACTCACTGAAGTCCATGCAAGTCCTGTTTAAAGTCAGCATCTCCTAATACATTTGCCACTAAATGTTTCCAGCTTCTGAAACAGGCTTCACCATAGCTTTGTTCTGCACTCATATCTGCCTTTATTTGTTGGCTCTAATATTTATCTTAAAGTTCATACCTGCTTTACAACATTCAAAAGATTGTCAGATGCTCTGCGTTTAGAACTCTGGGGGAAACAATGTTATGCATATAAGAACTAACTGCTGTAATGGGGAGGAAAGGTACCAACATATACCTTTCTTTTTCTTCAAAAAAAAAAATGCTCTTTAAAGGAGGCACAAAACTTAAGTCAGGAATTCTTATTAAGTGTGAAAATAAAATTGGGATAATTAAGATATGACCTTAAACAAACAAGGAAGGCCTGAATCTTAGAGATGTGCTGTTTTTCACTCTAGTTTTCTAGCTTGCCTGTGCTAAGGGTGCACAGGCTGATTTCTTAATACCAAATCTCATCATTGTTCCTTGTTCCCATAGTATCCACAGCTCTTTACGGGAATTCTTTCTCCCTGGAAAGGACTACTGCTTTATGGCCCTCCAGGTAAACACATCTTTCTATTTTGGTGTTGGTATGAAGTGTGTGTGCAGAGGATGAATTGTCACCTTCTGTCCTCATGTCAGGACCGGGGCAAATGAGAGCTGAGTAACTACTTCCTTCTTCACCTGTGAGCCTGACTTCTGTCTGTAAGCAGAGGAATGGAGTTCAAGTGTCCACTCACATTTTATCCACAATGTCTCCAGGTACAGGAAAGACTTTACTGGCCAAAGCTGTGGCCACTGAATGCAAAACAACCTTCTTTAACATTTCCGCATCCACCATTGTCAGCAAATGGAGAGGGGATTCAGAAAAACTTGTTCGGGTAGGCATCCTTAATTTTGGTTTTTAAAAATAAGTTCTAGCAGAATATGGTGGTACAAATTGATATCAGAGCTTATTTGTTTTTGAGTGATTTAGGTGTTAGATTTTATCCTGGATCTTAATTACCAAAAGCCTGGGAAATGGATTGACTATTATATGTGGATATTAATAATGCCCTCACCAGCAAAACGCGATCTCCCTTCCTTTGGGAATTTGACCAATAGTGCTTTTTTGATTCATGCAACTTAGGAATGGAAGCTGGAAAAAAAAAAGTCTCTGAAGTAGCCTATTTTTCTTCGTTCAAGAAGCATTTATTATTAAACATGTGCAGTATATTCAGTTAACATTTACTGAGAGACTACTATTGTATGCTAGTTCCTATACTAGGTACTCTAAGGAAGAATCAAGAAACTGAAAACTTAATTATCCTTTCGATGTTCTGAGCAACTTTTCCTCCACAGTGCCCACAGCCTACAGGGTTTTTGCTTTCCTTAAGAGGCTGTTTCCATCTTTACAATATCTTCTTTATAGTCTATGATATATTTTACATCACAGAATTTTACTATGTCTTCCAGTCACCTGAAGAGAACTCCTGTTTATGCTTTATGCTTCAATGTAAGGTAGATCCTTCTCAGAAACCCTGTTAAATTATCATGCTCTGTAAAATGACAGAGATCTAATCAATATTAAGTGATTATAAAATATATATCTTCTGAAAAGTAATAACTCTAAATTATTATGCTTAAATTACATTCCTGTGGATGACTCATTTTCAAACTTTTATGGCCTATTTGGAAGTCATCATAGAACATTTTTAGAGAATTGACTTACCTAAAATAATCTATTACTCACTACTTTGGTTTGTTTATAAGTTGTCTCGAATGTGTAAGTTTTTGTAAATTCTTACAAAACTTAAGATTTTAAATCTTAAGATTTTAAAACTTAAGATTTTAACTTAAATTCATGATTGAAATTCGTGGAAATCTACACTGATGTCTTCTACCTCTTCACTCGTCACCTCGAGTCTCAGTGCCAGTTCCAAGGATGGAGCTTGAATTTAGCTGCTCCTACATTGTGGTTTCCATGTGATTCTAGTTAGCTGACTTTCAATTAGCTGAAATTTAACTAAATAGAATCCTTATCAGCCTGAAGACTTTTTTCTTTTCTTTTCTTTCTTTTTTTTTGCCATTTTATTTTTGTGTGCTGAATAACAACAAAATTCTTAAAAGATGCCTCCAGAATTAGTTTAGATTCATCTCCTGCTATGAAAAGTGGAGTTTAGAACCATGAGCAGCAGATACTGCAGGGTGCTCAAAGAAAGATTACCTTGTACTTTCTGAAAAGGATTTACCTAGGCAGAAGAATAAATTTAGATATTTTATCAATATTCTTAACAAATATTGAAGCTAAATGGATTTTCTTGTTTATTGTTGAGTAGCCAGAAAAGTCAATTAAGAACTCTCCATTCTGTGTGAACATTTTATTTAATGTTTTCCTCTGCTTCAGTATTATTTTGTTAGAATTCTAAGACTGAGGAAATGATTCCTCCCCCCATTTCTCCCCTTCCTGTACCATATATTTAAAAAACAACTGCCTTTTAAAAAAAGTATAAAAAGGTATATAGACCCTTGAGTACCCAGAGGCAACTACTATTAGCAGTTGTTGGTGTAGCCTTCGAGAACGTTTCTGGATAACTACGCTACCCTAGAAAATACTGTCTATATCTTTCTTCCTTTTTAAGTACAGGTAGGACCATATCGTATATCCCTTCTGCACCTTGCTTTTTTCCCCCCACTTAACAATCTAACTTAGACACTGTTCCACATTGTTGTAGATAGAACGTATTTTTTTGTATCTCTACATGCACTTCGTTGCATGGATGCACCAAAATGTATTCAATCCATCTTATCTTGATGGGCATTTAGGTTGCTTTCAGTCTCTTGCTGTTATGAACAAAGCTCCAGTGGGCAGTCTTATGTGCACATATGTGTCTGCATGTATAGTAATATAGGACAATTTCTCTGAAGTACAATTGCTGGATTAGAAGGAATGAGCATCATCAATTGTCAAATTGCCTGCTGACAGGGTTGTACCAGCTTACAGTTAGTGGTTTGTGAGTGTGTTTGCTTCCCCACGCCCTGGTCAGCACTGTGTAGTGCCAACATTTTTTTTTTTTTTTTTTTTGAAACCTGGGTGTTATTCTAGATTCCTGTCTTAATCACATCCAAATGATAGCTAATTTCTGACCATGTACACTCTAAAATTCCATAGAATCTTTGCCAATCTGATGGTGAAACCTTATATTTCAGTGATTGAATGTGCATTTTAATATTTCACTGCTCAAATGTGCATTTCTTTGATTCTGGATGAACTTCAGCATCTCTTTATAAGTTTAGAAGATATTATATTTTTTCTGTGAAATATATTTTTACTTTGGATATTTTTTTAAAAAATTCAAGAAGATACAGATAACCTCTCCTAAACTTGAAAGATCCCGTTTCCTTTCAGAAAGTACTTAATTTTCTCCTTATTTTCTGAGCTCCTGGAAAGATCACCCGGAAAATCTTGGTCATGCTGTCAAGCTCCTTACTGTGAAGCTTCCAGATGAAGAGAGCTCTTCAAAACCTTCCCTGAAATCAGAGAAGCTCTTTCCACCATTTGTTTCTCTTTCTGTTCCATTTAAAGAGTTATTTATAGGGAACCCTTGAGTTATGTTCCTCGCTCCTCTCCTTCTGTTCATGCCTCTTAGGAGTTGATCGCTATTGAATAGTTGAGTGGTCTCTTTAGCAAATGCATGCACCTGTTGATGCTTACATCTTTCAGCACCCCCACCCCACCCTCAGTTGTATTTAACTTCCTCCAAGTACCTCTGAAAAATATTTGACTAATGCTTCCAGAAGCCCTTACCCAGGATTCTATATATGCCCTGGGAGTGGAAAGAGCAGTGGCGTGGGCAATGCGGAGACCTAGGCTCCAGATGTGGTTCTCGTCCCAGCTGGATGTTTGGTCTGGTAGAGGCTCTTGGTCTCTCTGTCCCTTAGCAAGCTCCTTAAAAACGTGTATGGTTCTAAGATAGGGTTCCTACTATTCCATTTTTCATTGAGTAGAGTGCTGCTGTTGTAATCACCCTTAACATCAGGTATTTTGGGGCTTTTCTCTTTGTGAAAAGGAAGAAAAGTTGTTTGCTTCTAATTAGGTGTCCTCTGTTGTATCTAAAAGGCGAGTGTGCTCAGTGTCCCAGCATTGCCGTTGTTCTCTCAGTTCACTAGACTGAGCCAGCCGTGCCAGTGAAACAGGATTCAGTGAAAGGAAAATGCTGGCACATGAGTCTGGATGCCCCACACACTTGCGGGGAGGGGGAGGAATTTCCCATTTGGCAACAAGGAGACCTGGAAGGGATAACCTGCCGCTGCTGGTGAAAACCAGTCTGGCTTTTTCTGAGCCCGTCCCCTCTTATTTGTTCTGTGATGCTTTGCTAAGTGCTAAGTGACACAGAGAATAAATCCCCCATGCCTATTAAAGAATCTCTATTCTTTTCTAAATCTCTACTGTTTTCTCTGATCAACCAGTGAAGAATTGTATATGGTGCTCAGGAGATCAGTTCCCGGGTTAGAAAAAAAAGGTTCAGGTTTTTATACTCTTTTCATCACCACAACATCTCCCTTTAGAGCCTTTATTTTGGTTTTATATGTCTGTTCTTTTGCTGTTTGCTTTCCTGTTCTTGCTCAGTCTATAGTATTTTATTTTGGAATAGAGCATCTCATGCAATCAGGGATTGCCTTCAAGTACCTGAGCCCACCAAGCAGCAGTGCTGAGGTGGTATGGGGACCCCGTGGAGTAATTTGGGGAACAGAAAGGGGCAAAATTCTTCAGCCCCGTTACCCATGACTGGAACCCTATCCTTTCCCTACAATTCTTCCTTCAGACAATAACCCTCCTATTGTCCCCAAAGGTTAAAGGAAAAATCATGAAATGATTTTTCATATTCCAAGGATTTTGTGTCCGTTTGGAACATGTTTTTGGCAGGATGTCTCAGGGGTTAACCAGCTGACTGGAAGCTTGGGAACTGAGTTTTATCTTAAGCTCTCCCATTTATGGTTAGTCAGTTTGCACTAACCACCTACCCTCTCTGGCTCTAATTTTATCAAGTGATAAATGGAAATAATTGGACCATCCAACCCCATGGGGTGGTGGTAGGGAGAAATAATTGTAATGATTATAAAGTTATTGTGAAATCACCGAGGGCAGCATAAATGCTTTTTATTATAGTCACTCTAAGCTTTAAATCTCTGGGAGCATCTGAGGACTTTAATCGGAGTATATGAATTTGAATATGTGTCTGCTTTTCCCCCACACAGGTGTTATTTGAACTTGCCCGCTATCATGCCCCCTCCACGATCTTCCTGGACGAGCTGGAGTCAGTGATGAGTCAGAGAGGCACGGCTCCTGGGTAACAGACAGGGTTGTTTTTTTTTTTTCTTTTGGTCATCATTTCTCCCCTCTTGTAAGTGTGTTTGATGGTCGGAAGCCCATCGACATTTACCAGCAGAATGAGCCTATTAATAAGCCCACAAATTTTCTGCAGACACATGGAAAGGTCTTTAAATTAGATCCTGTTAACTGAATAGCTGATTTAAGTAGTTTTTATAACCGGAGGAAATGTCATCCTCCCTTCCCCCTTCCCCACAGAGTGGTTTTCAGGCCCGAAGATCATCCAGCCCCAGGATCCCAGACTGCCACAACAGTCCTGCTGGCTCAAAATAGCCACCTATGACCACCTCGTCTGGAGCCAGAAGGGCTGCCCGTGGGGAGTGGGGCCTGCCCACTCAGCCACTGCAAAGGGCCAAGTCTGTATTTCACTCCTGCGAGGCAGTCCTTGAGGGTGTGTGAGGCCAGGGAAGCCACCACTTCTCTGTGTCATCAGGTTATGGCTCAGCGTGTCTGATTTTAAATATGTCACATAGGTTATTTCTAAAGATGAAGTGTCAGCTAATGTCCCCAGCAGGAAGGAACACTTCTTAGACTGAAATAAGCCTTCTGTTTGTGTTTCCAAAAGGCTGAGCAGTGTTGTTTTGTTTGTTTGTTTTTAAGACCAGCTTTCAGTATTGATCAGAGGTATTTTTCTTGGAAACTTTACTAAACTTGGTACACCTGGCTTGAAAAAACAGATCTCTGGGAAATCTCAACACAGTAGCATTTATTAATGACCGTTAATGGCCTATCATCAAGGCAGAACTAATAGCCATAAAAAGCAAATAATTAGCTTGTTGGAAGTATAACTAGAATATAATTTCTGCAATTTTACTTATTGGAAACATTTTCTTTTCTTCTCTCTACTGCACCATCACCCAGCTGGGGATCCACCAGAACCCCTAGTAGTCATTCTCTCTGCAACGACCAGGCCTCTCCTGGCCTACCTTATTGTGGTGACCTGTGCACTTGTCCTCACAGTTGCTTTGTTGGTCCCTATCTCTAGGTTTTCCTACAGCCTCGATTGGGCTAATATGGAAACTCATCAACTACTACTCTTGAGTGCACTCCAGGTTTTGCCTCAAACTTCAGTTTCCTTGACTGGAACTTGAAGACTCTAAAATTAGAGTCTTCAAAGCATCAGGGAATAAGGGCAGATGCTCTGAAGACTTCTTGGGTCATATAGTGTTAAAAGAATCATAATTAGGAGCAAATGCTAAATAAATACATAACTATGCTGTGAGAGTATCTTCTCCCTTAGGAAAAGATAGTTGGGTTGTAAGGGCATAAATCCTAAAAAACCATATATCTAATTTAAGTTGCTATTACACACATGCACAGACAAGAAGTCAAATATCCTGTTGTCCAAGAAAGGCATTTTTTTTAATCCTTTTAACTAGATCTATACAAGTGAGGAGGCAGGAGAGTCTGCTGAATGTGGTCAGTGGTTAAACTCAATTTGGATTGTTGTGGTCCTCACACTGTGCTCTTTCTTGGTGGTAAGACCTTTGGAAATGGAGCAGAGGACTTGGAGGGCAAATTTGCAGAGAAAACTGCCTCCAATCTGCTCTACAAAGAAAGTGTTGGTTTCCATGTCATTATCTTGCTTTTTATCAGAAGAGAGTGAAACAGATTCAGTGTAGTAGATCATCTTTCTTGAACGTTAGATCTATAATTGATACTAAAAGAAATACTGTGTGAAAGTACTTTCATGCATGCTATATAAATAAAAAGGATTATTCTCAATTATGCCATTTTTTAAAGGAGTAAATAATGCTGCAGATAGACACGGTTGGGCTGTATTTAGTCTACCCAGTGGCACTATTTACCCTTTAATTATTTTCTAGTTCACTGCCAACCTTCGGTTTTCTTTTGAATACCACCATTATATGAGGGTACTTCAAAAAGTTCACGGAAAAATAGAATTAAAAGATAATACAAATCTTTCCATGAACTTTTTGAAGCACCTTTATATTCACTTATTTCCTTTCTGTTACTCTATGTGAAAATGATAACAAATAGCTTGTTTTCTCTAACTCTAGAATGAGTGGCTCCCTTAGCCATCAGAACAGAATCCATCCTACAGTCACTGGGTCATTGCTGTGAGTGTCAGTCTTATCGTGAAGGTGATGGCCCTGCCATTTGAGACAATCACACCTCCCTTCTCTCTGTAGGGGAGAACATGAAGGAAGCCTTCGGATGAAGACAGAGTTACTGATGCAGATGGATGGGCTGGCTTGCTCAGAAGATCTTGTGTTTGTCTTAGCAGCTTCTAACTTGCCATGGTAAGAGATCAAGAGAGTACATTTTGAATACATTTTCACGAGCCACTAAGCTCAGGTGAAAATTTTATACTGACCATTTCAAGCAAAGCCTCATTGTTTGGTTCCAGCCCTAGAAGATTAATTTGAAGGCTTTGCTGTTCAGATCCACAGTCCTATCTGTACCATGAAAGATCTGTCTTAATAGAGAGAACACAGGCTACCACTGACGATATTTAAAATGAACATTTTGAGTTTAAAGGCAAATTATATACTATGTTTAAATTAAGCAGGGCTTTGGCATAGAACTATAAAATGCTTAAAATCTCCAAGACTCAAAGAATATTTCAGAAACTAAATGTTTGGATTTTATCAGTATTAAAATTAAACTTTTTTTTAAGTTAGAAGGAAAACCTTTTCTTTAATGTTGCACGGTAAATAGGAAGTCAAATAATCTCTAATTGAATATATAATACACTATCAGAGTCTTTTATTCCAACAGTATCCCAGAGTGGTTTAAGAACAATTCTAGAAGTGGAATTGGGAAATAAGAGATGTTGACTAAGGAAAAACAATTTCTACTTGGAAAGTATATTTAAAAAATAATTGCAATCCCTTTATAGTTCTAAGAATATTTTCACATACATCATTTCTTTCAAGCTGCAGATGAGGCAAGAGACATAAAGGAATCACTGCTCTTCCCATTCTCAGACAGGAACCAAGTTCAAGAGAGGTCAATCCACCCAAAGTCAACAGCAGTCTTGTAACAGAGCTGGGACTCATGACACTCTTCCCCCACCCCACCCCACCCCACCAATCCTTTTCCCACATTCAAAGATGAAAATAGAAACTCTTTTGTAGCATAGTGATCATCTGGGATCCCAAACCAGAAGTCACTAAAAAGAAATTATGACATTTATGCATAATCATTTGTTTTAAATATATTCATAACTTAAATCTAGCTCCCCCTCCCCCGAATTTATAAGATTTTCTCTACTGTGTTAAGGTAATCAGCACTTCACTTTTGAAGAGATAGGCATTTATACTGAAACAATATTAAAGTGGAGTCCAACCAAAGAACCACCATTTAAATAAGATCATGGAACCCTCCAGGGAAGGAATCCCTGTTCCCTCGTCTGTTTGAAGCAGGGTTGATCATAACCACGTCACTTATGTTCAGGGTGACTGTGAGAGTCACTGGGGTGGGTGTGGAGCTGTGAAGCCTCCGGTAAGTGTGGGAAGGTCTGTGTCCCTGGGTGACCTACACATTTTCTAGAAGAATAGAGGGCCCTAACTCCCAGTGAATACCTAAGAAGTTTTTGAGGAAGTTATTGTCCTGCCTCAGTTTCCCTAAGGCCCAAATAAACTGGTTCACAGTGCCCCCCCAAAATACCCAGAAAACAAAAAACATAAAACAAAGCAAACAAACAAACACAGAACTCTCAAGGTTTTTTTTTAAGAATCCCATAAAATAACTGAACTTGACTTTTTTACACAAAAGGAGGTATGTTACATAAATTTGTCTGTATCTTGATTTTTTTTTTAATCTTAACAAAATATCCTGGAGATTTTTCCAAATAAGTATACAAAGTTCCTCCTTATGTCCTTTATAGCTGTGTAGTGCTCCATTTCGTGTGTGTGATAATTTATCCCACCAGTCACCTAATGACGGGCGTTTGGGTTATTTCTACTCTTTTGCTATTAAAAATGATGCTGTAATGAGTAACAGTGTGCCTATATCACTACGCGTATTTGCCAGTGTATCTTTGGGGTAGGTTCCTGGATATAGATTGCTGGGTCCAAGGGTTAATGTGCATGAAATTATGGTAGAAACTGCCAAATATCCCTCCATAGAAGTTGTTTGACTTTGTATTCCCACTTGTGTCCTGCTTTCATTACTTAACATTATAGCAAGAACATTTCCAATGTCATTAAATAATCCTTGAAAATTGGATTTTGTAATGGCTGCCCAAAATTCCCATATGTGAATATACCATAATTTAGTTAATCATTCCTTTCCTATTGAACATATATGATGCTCCAAAACTTACTCTGTTATAACTAACACTGAAATGAGCTTCCTTGTATAAAAGTTTTTGACTAAAGTTCTGGTTATTTCCTTAGGACAGATTACTAGAAGTCAGATTACCATATCACAGGGTTTAGGTGGTTTTTAAGTCCCTTGTGACATATTGCCAAAGTCCTTCTAAGAGGAAATAGTGTACCTTTATCAAGAATGTTGGAACAGATCTTTTTCTTGGCTTCAGGGTCTTAGATGAGAGAATAGACTTATTTGATTCAAGCGGTGTGTCCTTCTGGGAGAAATAACTAAATCATACCAAACTATAGTGTAGACCCAGTCCTAAAATCCCAAAAGAAATTCTTTGTGGTTAGTGGCAGGTCTCATGTATAGCATCTTTCAAGGAACTAGTCTATCCTGTCCTTGACTGCTCATTAACTTACCGTTTTCCCTAGACACATCCATTCTGTCTCCAAGGGGCAGGCATTTTCTCCCTTCTCAGCAGTAAGATGGCATGCAGCCTGCTCAGAAGATCACCTTCTCTGGTCTACAGAATCACAGAGAGGACAAGAAGGAAGCAAAACATGACAGCTCAACTGTGTCATTTGGCATGCCAATAAGCAATAAAAGGAATAACAAAGCTTGTTTCTTTAACATAATAGCCATGTGAGAAATTTAGTGAGCTCAGTGAGGGCTAATCAGACCCACCTCAATTATTGAGTTTTCATAGACTCAGGCCCAGGAGTCCAGGGGGAAACAAGGTACTGAAAGGGCCATCAAGGCAAATGCCATCTTTAGACATCTGTTTCACTCTGTGGTAGTATCTACAGATAAGGCGTGAAGACTGTGTGTGTGAGGTACAATGAAACTCCTGTTTTCCCTGCTGTTTGTAAAACAGCTAGAAATTCCAGCAGCCCTCTTAAAAATCATGTACCTAGTATGACCAAGCTCTGGATTAAAAAGCAAAGAACAAAAAGCCCCTAAAATTTAGAAGAAAACACAAGATGCAAGAGATCACAGTACTGGAAATAAAATACTCTTGATCTGTGTTTTGGGGAAAGTCATCAGGAAAAAGGAGCTGTAGGTCAGCAGTGGCTCACCTGTGTCATTACCTCATGACGTCTACTCATTTACTTTTTTAGACAAATTTGAAACACCCCTGGGGCACTTGCTAACCTGGCTGTCTTTTTATCATCTATGTAAACTGACTTCTCGTATGAACTCTCTACTCTCTGGTGTGATATTTCTCTAGAAATGTGTGCTTGTGATGACCCCGGCTCTGTCCACAATCACCGTGTGCACCTATGGGCTCCAGGGAGAAGTTGTGCTCTCTGACATCCTACCTTTCAGCTTTGTGCCTTGACTAGATCAACCTTTTTCCAGAAGTGGCCTGCCATGGGTCAGTAAGCATTGTGCAAAAAAATGGGATCTTGTGTTCTGATATATTCAAGAGATACTAAGCTAAAGACAGTTCCACTGGTTTCCCCCATGGCAGGATGTCTCAGTGTCTTTAAGGTGCCATTGGGCATTGTGACTCTCCATGAAAGATACACTAAAGCAGTACCTTCCAAACTTATCTGACCCCAGAGTCCTTTCTTCAGGGAGTACCTCACAGGGCTAGTGTTCCATTTGAAAACCCTTTGGGAGACATTGGTTCACACTCACTCACTCTGATTTGATGAACGCATGTTCCATTGCAGTTGCATTCAATCGTGCTTGCAGGCTTGTTATCTTTCATAGTATTTCTGTGCCTATCGGTGGCCAAATCATTTTGCTTGAAATTGCTTCTCTCCATACGAAACTTCACTCTCCCATGCAGTAGTATCACGTCTGTGATCTTCCACATGTGGTGTATGGGCAATACTGATACAACCAGGAAAGGAACATGCTGTGCAGGATTTGGTAGGTCCAAGGGGGCAGGCACGTGGCTGCCTAGCATTAGGTTACAAAGTAGAAACCTCACCTGCCCGGTGCTTGCCTCACCCTGATTCCATCAGACCTAAATAGCTTCCGACCTGGCCTACTCTGCACTGCTTTTTCTTCTCAACAGGGTGCAGCTTGACAAACAAACTAAGTTTAAAACCAAATTTAAAAAATTATAAATTTATTATAACCATTTTATAGAAAATTTGAGAACTGGAAAAATATTCATTTTCATCACTGTGACACAAGTATGATCATCTCTGCATCTCTCTTTTTGGTGAAAATCGTTTGCCTATTTGTTATCATCTGTGATCTGTGTATTCTTCTGTCGTCATTTTTTTTTTTTTTTTTCCGAAGAGAAAAACAGTTTTACTGTTTTGGCTATTTAGAAAAGTAACACATGTTCATCATGAAAATCATATTTTAGATGCTTCGGTGTTGTTTGAAAGTAAATAGTGCCCTGTGACTACACCCTGGAAAATGATGTAAATCTTTCCAGACTCTGTGTGTGGGTGTATGTGTGTAGAGCATGCACACGGCGACAAAAAAGGGATTGTCCCATGGATACATATTTTATTGTTCTCTGGCCTGTTTTTGTTGGTTTGTTTGTTTTTACCTTCTCTTTGTACATTGTGGATAACTGTGAAAATCTACCTAATCCTGTAAAGCACACACTGTATGAGTGTGCCATGATTTATTTTACTTTGTTTTCCTGAGGGTTTTTAGCCTGCTGGCACCACTGAGCGATTTTCCTTCCTACTACCATGACTCAGCTCCCAGCTTGGTCCCAGGGCACTCCCAGGCAGGGATGCTTTTTCTTTTTTATCTGTGCACATTAGCAGTTCTGAGCTGTGGGCTTCTCCAGCACCCGTCCATCTGGGATAGACAGGGCAGAAAGAAAACTCGCTGCCACGTCACTCTTCAGGTCCTGAGGTTCCCAGCCAGTCCTCCTTCCATCTCTCAGTGTCTCCCTACATGTGTTTGTTGCATTTTATCCAGGGACTTTTTAGTTGGAAGAGGGTGGACTAGAGAGGAATGGGCTTCTCTATCTTGGCCAGAACTGCAAGTCTCTTGCTTATATTTTCTATTCCCTCTTTTATCTCTAAGTATTTTAAACATAATTTATTTTATACTCTCTATCAGTGGAGTCTCCCTCTGTTAGTGTTTTCTCCTGACTCATTCATGATGGTTTGTTATGCTATTTTAGATAGTGAGCTTACATTAATGAAGTGGACTCTATCTGTGGCAGTCTTGCATGGGTCCCTTTGGAGAAAATTTTTCACTGTGTTTAAGCTAATTTCTCAGCTTAGGACTTCTTGGGCCGTGCCAACGAGGGTAAGTCTATGGTTCTGGATTATCAGTGAAGACTTTTTCCCACCCCCAAGTGCAAGACAAATTTCCCGATGCCTTTCATTGCTAATGGGGTGATTTTTAACCCACCCTTTCGCAGGAGGCAAGTGTCCTTCAGCAGTACTGTTTTTTTGCTGTATGTGGTGGTCCTTGACTCTACCTCCCTCTTGAATGAGCCTGAGATAGCTACATGCTATCTCACATGTAGCCTTTGAAACCTAAACCTCTTTGTAACCAAGAGGCAAACACCCCCAAATCAGCTATGACTTCAACTGCAACTGCCCAGTCTTGGTTTTCGGCTTTCTCTTCATTTTTTGGACCTTGAACAATTTGGCCCTGCCTCCTCGTGGCTCAGTTGTGCACTCTAAAAGTGTTTCCTATAATTAATTGAGCTTTTCAAGGGACTTTATTACAAGAGACTTGTGAATATCTAATCTTTTTTTATTGGTAATATATTTTCTGGCAAGAGTAATTGGGGAATATATGTTCTTTGCTGATACTGTAGTACTTAGAAGTCATTTTCATTTTTTATAATAGAGAAATGATGCTCTTAACCCAAACATTATTAGTAGGACAAAAACTGAACTGATTGCTCCAGACTATCCTGCTGGATTCCCTGTCTCATGCTTGGGAGCTCACTCCTCAAAATGAGAAGTGGAATCTCTGGTGACTACATCTTTCAACTCATCTTCAAAAGCACAGACCAGCCAAGTGAGTGAGATGAATCATCCCCTCAACTCATTGTTTCCATGATTTTCACTAAAGATTAAAATACAGTGTTTTGTTCCCATCACTCAAGTTGATGCTGCTTTTCTCTTTAATTAAATAGAACCAATGATGATTATGAAATGGTAATTTTCAACAAAGCAGATTCACCTTCAAGAATAACCTGAATTTTAAGGAAGCAGGCCATTTTACAGGAAGCCAGTAGCCCTGCACCTAAAGTTCATGCATGCATTGAAGCAGTATTTCTTGAGCACCTATTAGCTATTCTGCATGATAGAGAATGGGGGATCTAAGACATGCAGCCCAGTATCCTTGGCCTCTGGAAACTGGAAATCTGATGTAACAACTGAGATAAAATTATATAGGAGAGAGAGACAATTTCTGATGATGGATATATATTTTTAAAAGTTTTTATTAGGTAGAGAGCTCTTGATCCAGGCCTATAAAAATGACTTGACTTTTGATAGGTAAAGTAGAAGTTCCACACAAAGAAAATGGCCTAAGTAGAACTCAGAACTAGGATAGCAAAAGTGGATTCAGGGAATGGCAAGCAGACTACTTTGGCCCAAGTGGGAATTGTAGGTAGGGTTCAGCTGATGTAGGGCTTTCTGTGGGAGACAAGTGTAATCTTTGACGCTTTGTTCACTGGCTGCTCATCATCTACCAAAGAACGGTACAGTTCCTTACTCTGCTCTTTAAGGATTAGCATGACCACTGACTGTATGATGGTTAGGGACAAACTGCAAAGGCTTTGCTTACAAAGCTGAAGGTTGCTTTTCTCTTACCATGTTGAGATAGTTTAAACTTGATAAATTTTAACTATTGAAGGAACAAACTAGAATTAGGTTTGGCTTCCAAATTCTGTTAAATTTGCAATGATCTCTGTCCCAGGAACCCCGTGGTTTAACAGGGTAGATGGGCTAAGGGCTTAGGAAGGTGGCTGAAGGTTTGGTGCAGGTGCACAGGTTGCTCAGGTGCAAGGCCTTGTAGCCCCCATAAACTGTCGAGGTGGCCAGTGGGTGCTGCACTGTTTATCCAGCAGTGGGTACAGGTCCAGGGTACCAGTCTCTGAGGTCTGTAAGCCTTCGCTGTGTTCCACATGTTTTCCATAACTCACACTTGCTGGTTGTTTTGACTTTTGAGTGATGTAAATGCCAAATAACCAGAATAAAGGAGATCCAAGAACGAAATATCTAGCTTTAAAAATCAAAGTGCAGGAGCTAAGGGGAGTGTTTTCTGGTTGCCACAGGTTATATATTTTTTTATACAGATATATTGGCATAAAGAATGATTCCTGGGTACATTCCATTTGTCCTTTGTTTCCTCCCTTGCATGCTTGTATTATTATTGATGTCACTAAAAGTGCATTCATCAGGCCCGGCTGTCCGAGAGGTGCACTTATTTTGTACCCACAAGCAGTTTTGAGGTAAATCACTTGCTTTAGGGCATTAGCTGATCAATACAGACATCTATAGTGAGGGATGGTTTTCCCACCTCACTCTGCATGACTCCATTTTCCTAGGGCTTTCTGGGGGTTCTGGTCTTCCTTTAGAGAGGAAGTCACTCTGGATGGATGGAGACAATCAGAAGAAGGTGCCTCTAAGAAAACCTTCCTCCTGCAATCCCTGCCTTTTCGGGAGGCAGCAGCTGCTCCAAGGAAAAGCCTTGGAGGAAGATATGGCAACTATTGGTCACCCCAGCTCTGCCATTTCTACGGGTTGATGTGCTCTTCTTTACTGGTTTTCAGTCTGGTATTAAGTCTTACTTTATCTTTGAAGTTTACAGAACCAACATTCCTGAAGTCCAAGGTCCAAACCTCACTGTTACCATCTTTAGTTACTTTTCAATAGGGGGCTGTCTTATCGGTTTCTGTATATTAAAGGCTTAGCAGTGACATTACATGTGTCAGGTGGTAAATATTGCTGAACTGAACTGATTCCCTAAAACACGAGTATAATGGTTTCACTTTATTAAAAGATCTCCTCCCTTCTCTGCTTTTCTTCTTCCCCCTCACTTCACCGTCTTCTCCCACTAATTCAGCCACAACTCCCTGCTAGTTGTCTAGACTGACTTTTGATACACTCAGACACACCCGGTATTCTATCAATTTCATCTACTTAAAGACATGTCTTCCAGAGCCTTCTTACCAGCTTCACACTGAACTGATTGTCCTCTGCACCCAGTATATAGAGGACACCCTGGAATCTCACCTCATCATCCTAGATATTCCTTCACTTTCCGTGTCAGGCCTCCTGGTCCTTGAATCTCTTATAGACTTTTCCTTTGGTTTACTCCCTCCCTTTGGCCAGAATCTTCCAATATTTTCCTGACAAAAGATATTTGAGAAGCAAATTTTTTAAAAGGCTTTGAGTGTTGAGAATATCTTTATTCTATCTTCCAACTTGATAATTTGATCAAGATACAGATTTCTACATTGGAAGTTACTTTTCATCAGAATTTTGAAGGTATTACTCTATTTTTTTAAATATCTCACATTGCTGCTGAGAAGTCTTATTGTTGATCCATTGCATATAACCTGTTTTTTCTCTCTGGATGCTTTTATGATCCTTCTTCATTCTCGGGGTTCTGAAACTTCACCCCGATGTGACTTGAAAGTCCACTTGCAGGTAACTGCTGGTATCATAACAGAGCCTGAAGCTCTGGCTTCAGAGTCTCACTATTTGTGCTAAAATCTTTACACCTACCTCATAGGGTTGTTGTGAGAAATAAGCGAATTAATATCTATAAGATGCTTTAAAAAGTGCCTTCCACTTAGTAAATTCTATTTAAACCTTAACTTCTATTAATACTTTAAACACAAAAATCATTTCCTAGGGTTCTGGAAAGTTTCTTTGAATTATTTCATTGATATTTTCCCCTCTGTTTTCTCTGTTCTCTTTTACCAGAAATCCAATCATTTGTATGTTGGTTCACCTGAACTAATGCCCTCATTATTTTTTAAAAAAAAAAAATTTCTTTCTCCTTTTGAATTTCTTTCTGTCTGTGTCTTTATCATCCTATTCTCTGGAAGATTTCCTCATTTTTATCTTCTAAATTTTCCATTGTCATTTTAATTTCTTTCATTATATTTTGTATTCCAAGTTATTGTGCTTTGTTGTTTTTCTTCTAATGTTCTTTTTAAATGGCATCTTCTTCCTGTTTCAAGACAATTTTTTCTTATGTCTCTCTGAGAATACTAATTCTTTGAGTTTCATCTCCCTGCAGGTTTATTTCCTTCAAGAGTCTTTTATTTTCTTCCTATTTACTTCTTTTTGACTCTGTCTTATGTTAGAGGCTTTCCACAGAATTGGTCTCCTTGGCTGCCTGCTAATGTTTATGAGAGGCACATTAAAAACAAAAACCCTGTGAGTGTGGGAAGGGCTTGTTGACCGTGGGCTCCATGTAGTGGGATTTGACTGGTCTAATATGTTGGGGAACCTCGAATATCAGTGTTTTTAGGTCTTTCTCTTTGGTCAGACTGCCAAGTGAAGAATCTTACAATCTTTTGCCTAGAGGGTAAGAGCTTGGCTGCTGCCAATATTCTAGGGATAGAGAACTGGAGTCTTATCACTTCAGTTCAGTACACTGTTCTCAACTATTCCTGGTGTTTTCCAACCTTGATAACCTCCATCATACCCTTTGCCAGAGCATGGAAGGGGTAGTTCTTCTGCCATTGGAGGTGGGGAAAAAATCTGTAACCTGTTTCATAAACAACTTTTCAGTCAATTCCCCTATTTTCAACACCTTCACCTTTCTTTTTTTTTTTTTTAAAAGATGACCGGTAAAGGGATCTTCACCCTTAACTTGGTGTTGTTGGCACCACGCTCTCACAAGTGAGCTACTGGCCATCCCTATATAGGGATCCGAACCCATGGCCTTGGTGTTATCAGCACCACACTCTCCCAAGTGAGCCATGAGCCGACCCTCACCTTCACTTTCTAAAGGTCCAAGATACTGGTTGAGCATCCCTAATCAAAAAATCCACAATCCAAAATGCTCCAAAATCTGAAACTTTTTGAGTATCAACATGACAGCACAAATGGAAAATTCTACACCTGACCTCATGTGAAGGGTTGCAGTCAAAATGCAGGTGCACCATGTACAGTTTATTAAGCCTGCCATTCATTGCTACTGTTGTTTAACTGTTGATACAGGTATTTTGGTGATGCTACCGTGCAGCTCAGCTGCCATGAACACATTATTTTTTTCACTGTATTAATGATATGTCATATTTTTTATGGTTAAGTACTTATGTGTGAATAAGTGTAAGAAAATGATTGCTTATTGGTGGCATATAAATTCAGTCAGGAATGATGGTGATGCCAGACAACTTCAGATTGTCCACATGGATGGCTGATAGTGACACCTTTGCTTTCTGATGATTCAGTGTATACAAACATTGCTTCATGGACAAAATTATTTAAAATATTGTATAAAATTACTTCCAGTCTATGTGAATAAGGTACATATGAAACATAAATGAATTTTGTGTTTAGACTTGGGTCCCATCTCCAAGATATCTCATTATGTATATGCAAGTATTCCAAAATCTGAAAGAATTTGAAGTCCAAAATGCTTCTGGTCCCAAGCATTTCAGATAAGGGCTACTCACTCTGTACTGCCATTCCCAAAGTCTCTTAGGGATTCTGTGATTCAAATCAGATTGTCTCTTGACTTTCCTCACTGTTGATTAGAAAGTGGCTTCATGGGTTAACTAAGTTAGTTTTAACCATCATTATGCTTTCCAGCTTTTCACTTTTTGTTGCTATCAGTTCTTCTCCTATTCTCTTTGCTTTTGTAGATTTATGCCATTTAAAACAACAACAACAACGACAGCCCTTCAGTGTTGTTTTAGTAGGGTTTCAGGAGGGAGCAGAGGAGATTGTGTTCACCCCTCAAGTGCAGTCTGATTTAATTTAAAGTTCATCAACAATGAAGTGTTTCTATTTCAACCTTAATTACACAGGTGGCCTTCTGTTGGGACATCCTTGGGTATGAAAGACAATAAATCTCTGCTGGTTATGTGCAGGGGTGATATTCAAAATATTGAACTACTGGTGTGGTATGGGCACTGACCAATTGAAAGAGATGCCATCATTATTGATGGTGCTGACTGCATGTTATTGCTCAGTGTGTGTTGTGAAGGAGGAGGAAGCCATTTGAAGCAAAGACGAACACATCATGAATTGGAGTGCTAGGAAAAGTTCCGCTGTGAAGCATAGTTTTTCTTATCCTTGACCCCATCGTGCCTTGAATATAAATGTTGGCCTTGAGACGGGGAATGGTTATGCAGGGGAGGAGGTGGCTGAGTCTGGCGTGAGATGAATTTCAACAGGATGAGGCTGATAAAGAACAAAGAAAATGCAAAAAAGAAATAGGTAATTGTTGTTGCCAGTAAGGCACGCCTGGACTATGGATTCTCAGCTCAGGGTTGGAGGACTAATAGGTGAAAAAAAGACACAATCTTTAAAGAAATCTAGTCCCTCCAATTTAGGATTCAGATATGCTACCTGGAAGTATGTTTTCATTTTTTCAATTTAAAAGGAAATATTGTAACATTGATTCAAAATAAGAATAAGAAAAACAGGAGGACACTTCGGGCATTCTCAGTGTCTTTGTAAACGAGAAATATCTGGTGATAATGTTTTAATGGTTACTCTTTATCAATAGTTAAGGCAGACCAACACACAGGTATTTCCTAATTTCTATCAAAAATCAAACAGATGTTTCCCTTCCTCTTAGGAGCTTGCAATTTTAACATACAAAAGAATTTACAGACACACACACAGAATGATCTATTGATAATAGGAGCTGTAACCAAATAGCCCCAGGTGATGAGGGAAAGCTCTACTTTACATAATAATGCTATATAATTCCATAATAATTCCAAATAACACTTTTGGAATTAAAATCCAAATGGATTTTTAAAATTCCATTTAAAAATGGTATTTTTTTAAAAATTACCATTTGCAACCTCTAGTGAAATAATTGATTCAGACAATGATTATTAACAGATGCAAATATCACTTGGTGAAAGGGGGTGGGGAACTGGGTATTCATGTGGAGCCAAAGTATTGTGTGAGACTACTTACTGCTTGCCAAGAGAAGATGTTTCCTTTATAATGGAAAGTTCTGTGGTCATCAGATAATTAAACACCACATCACTAATAGTGAGACACACAGACTTGTGGATTCTGATGTGATGTAATAAAAAAACACAACATCACCAATGAAATATACTTGCCAAAAATGTTTACCTTGAATTGAATTAAGCTTTTCAGATGTAACTTCCATCTTAGAGGACAAAGGGTAGAGGAACTGTTGTGAGGTGCTTGCACAGAGGAATCCAAGCCCAACGTTGGTTTTATAGCTCTTTTAGTAGTCAACAGCTCTTTTTGGTGTTACAGCTTTTTTTGATGTTACAGCACTTCATTGCTTGCAAGCAGGGAGAGCACGAGCATTAGGCTCGTGTCTTCCTGAATGAGGGAAAAGGCCCACGTTATATAGCCAAAAACTTCCTGCCCAAGTTCTCATTTAGGTCCTCTTATGCAAATGAGGGATACAAGTCTGTTAGTCCAGATTGGTTGGCTATGAGACATAGCTCATTGTTCAGTTCTGGAGCCTAATTTGCATGGGTGCAGGAAGCAAACAAGGTTACAGAAGCTAAAAGTTTGCGATTAAGACAACCAAGCATAAAATTTTTAAAACAGTTTCTCCAGCGGAAGAGGGCAGGTTTAACAATCAGAAAATGCTCAGGGTTCCCCACTACAGAACCAGTTACATGATATCACAAGGAAAATATCAGACAAATCTGGAATGTGGGCCATTCTACAACTGGCTTTATCTTTTCAAATAAGGGCCAAGGCAAGGAGACTGGTCTAGATTAAAAGAGATTTAAGAGATATAACCGTATGTAGTGCATGGTCCTTGATTGGATTTTGGTTGGAAAGCTATACAAGATATTTTGGAGATAATTGGAGAAATTTGAATATGGACTGAGCATTAGATATATTATGGAATCAGTTCTGCTAGGTGTCATAATGGTATTGTAACTGTAAGAAAATGTCCTTCTTTTGGGATATGCATGCTAAAGCATTTAGGAGTAGGGTTTTATGATGCAATTTACTTTGAAATAATTTAGCAAGAAGAGAGAGATATGAAGCAGATATGACAAAATGTTAACTGGTGTTGAATCAAGATGGCAGATATATGGATATTCAATTGTTTTATTCTATTTTTTCCATTTGTTTGAAAATGTTATAGCAAGAAGTTTAGGGAAATGGCCTGCAAGTACAAAATTTTGTAAACCTGGCCTGACAGTTTTGAGAGGAGCAGGAATGAGTGTCTCAAAGGGCCACATATGCACTGGATGGACACACAGGAAAGAGCATTGATGCTGAATTCAGAACAATGGCTTGAGGTGGTCATTCACTGCAGGACGTACAAGTGTTAGTGTATTTTCCAGAGTGCCCATGTTCTTATCAGGAATAATTTACTCACTGGTAAGATCAGATTGAATAATTCATGTTACAACTGTAAGGAGAATACTCACGTTTGGTTGTTGTTAGTTGTTGTTTTTTTCCCCCCAAAATCAAGTCACCTAAAATTACCTGCTTTACACGAGGAGTTTCTAATCTCCCTCCCTTCCTTCCTTTCCCAATTCTTTCTCCAAACAATATGAAGTAACTCTCCTGTCCACTCAGCCATAGATGTATAGTGACAGTAAAAATGCAGAATTGCTTCCCGCAATGCCAAATTCGTTTGAAAATATAATTGTTGCTTAGGAAGTGTTTGCTGTCCTATCTAGTTTCTCTGTTTCTGACATGGTTTCAGGGAGCTGGACTGTGCCATGTTACGCCGCCTGGAGAAGAGGATCCTGGTTGATCTTCCCAACCTGGAAGCCAGGCAGGCCATGATCCACCACTGGCTGCCCCCTGTGTGCAAAAGCAGAGCCCTGGAGCTGTGCACGGAGCTGGAGTACAGTGTGTTGAGCCAGGTAGGCTGCCCCAACGGAGGCCCAGGGTTCACTGTGACAGTCTCCTGGACAGGGTCTTACCATGAGCCGTTAGGAGCCTCTTCCTGGAGACACTTAGAAAAGACTCTGGCAATGCAATGGACCTCTTCTTCATGAAGAATGAGCTCTTTTTTTTTTTTTTTTTTTTTTTTTTTTTTGTCGTTTTTTCGTGACCTGCACTCAGCCAGTGAGTGCACTGGTCATTCCTATATAGGATCCGAACCCGCGGCGGGAGTGTCGCAGCGCTCCCAGCGGTAGCACTCTACCGAGTGCGCCACGGGCTCGGCGAAGAATGAGCTCTTTGTTGCTTGGAAATATTCAAGCAGAGACAAGCAATGTGAGCAAGTGGAAATAGCTTAGGGTGTAGACTCAGAAAACCTATGATCAAATCCCGGCCCTGCCATTTACTAGCTGTGTCACGTCAGGGAAGTCACTTACTCTCTAAGCCTCAGCTTCTTCATCTGTAAAATGGGTAGCAGATTAGCCTCAAAGGATTATTGTGGTGATTAAATGAAAGTCTTCTGCAAACAGAAGAGCTCTAGGTTCGGGTATGTTATCCCTATTGTTGCTGGTGTCCATTCCCAGGATGTTGTAGAAGCACGACCTGTTTTGGGTGGATGCTTGAATACAATGTTCTCTGAAGTTCTTCAAAGGCAGTTATGATCCTATTTACAATAACAAAAATGCCTGTCAAATCTGGTCGTGCTTGGATTTGGGCACTAGGGCTCCATTAGGCTAACTTGGGTGGTCCAGCCTTCTGCCAGCATCTTACAACAAACACATTTGGATGGTGTTAGGAAATTGCTTATTGTCCGGCTATGGAGGTTACCTAAACATGTTAGCAGTATCTCTTCCTCAAGCTTTATTTACCTGAGACTCCTTGTATAGTACTCACGGGTGACATACATAATATAAATGGGGGCTCTGATACTGAGTCCTTCCCATGAGAATGCAATGGCCACAGCATTCTGCCTGCTGACCAGTGACTGGGTTTATGGCTGTTTCAGGAGACTGAGGGCTACTCAGGCTCAGACATTAAGCTCGTCTGCAGGGAAGCAGCCATGCGGCCTGTGAGGAAGATCTTCAATGCTCTTGAACATCACCAGTCAGGTATGGTTGGGAGTACAGTGAAGGTGCTCTGGGATAGAAATTCGTGTTTAAAAATCCAACTCTCACCAGCAGATGGAGCCTGGCACCCATCCTTGGTGGCCCTTCACACTTGGAACGCATTCTTTGGCCAAATCATCCCTCATGCACTCAACTCATCCTTCCTTTGGTGTTCTGTTCTAGATTGACTTTGCCCACAGACGATAAACTCCTTAGGCCTCAGGCTTTTATTTCTCTGGCACACACTGATGTTGGGCTGGATCCATTTAAGGAACTATATAAATATTAAATAATACTTTGATAATGATACATTTAAGTCACATTTTTTTTTAGTCTGGGTTTTAGGGTCTAACTCAGTTGCACATTAAAGAATTTTTTTTCCAGCCCTCTTTAGTCTCAACTTTTGTTGCATTAACCATTAAGAATGCTGCATTATGCATTGTCCTGAAAGAAGGTCTATTAGCATTTCAAGAGCATTGATCACCAAGAGGTCGATAGTTGTGCTGTTACTGTTGTGTTTTTTATCTAGATAGCAGCAATTTACCTGAGATTCAGTTGGATACAGTGACCACTGCTGACTTTTTGGATGTGCTAGCTCATACCAAACCTTCAGCAAAGAATCTGACTCAGAAATACTCAGCCTGGCAAAGAGAGTTCGAATCTGTTTGAAATCACATTTACCCTGTCCTGGACACACAGGCAACCACAGAGGCCTCCTAATTTATTAGTGTAAGTAGGAGAAGAATACAATGATTGGAATGGAAAAGGGAAAATTATTCTGGAAGAAGGGATTCATTTGGACAACTGCATTTTTTGGAAATTTGAGATATTTTCATGAGAGATGTCAACAAAAATATTGAAAATTTCAATTACATGTATATGTGCAATGGATATTTTTCTCACAATTAGACTACATAAAACTTTGAACAATTTCATGCAGTGTTCTTCATTTATGAACTGGTATTTTCATTCTGAAGAAAAAGATGCAGTTAGAAAAGTTGTGTTAGCCATGCACGGGATGGTCCTGAGTTGGCACAGCCACTAGATGTTAAGCTCTATAGACCATCTGCCCAGATTACAGCTGGATAAGAATGGGGACGGTGAGGAAAATATAGTCTGTTTCTCATTCTTGACAATATTTTGAATCTCTTCAACCCTTCCTAATTCTGACCCCAACCAACATCACTAGTGGCAGACCCCTTCCAAACTTGGCCCACTGGGAAATGTCACTGAGCATTTTGAATCTGGAGCTAACAGCAGTGGGCTAGCACATTATTACTGCCAGCAACCAGTTTAAGTGTTTGGAGTTCTGGCCCCCCAAAACATCTTCTGACTCTTCTCATTAACCAGTGTGCTCTGGATTTCTCTTTCCATTGCCACAGCTCCTCACTGAGTCCAAAGCTTAGGATGGGGCACTTGGGCTTCTAGAATACTCTTTATCTTCTCTGCTCTGAGGCTCCTCCCCATCTCTAGCTGTTATAAACAGCTAGAAGCTTCTCTCTCAGAAACCCACAATCCCAGGCATCTACTTTCAACTCCTGATAAATTTTAAGGCTTCCAACAAGCAATAGCATCCCTCCTCTCACTAGAACTTACCTACAGTTGTTTATTTTCTCTTTCCTGCCCTGTTTTCTTCATCCCTACAGGCAGACTACTCTGGAGAAAACAAAACAAACAAACCAAATCCTAAACAAAACTTCCAGGAAAAGAGACATTTTGAATAACTAAGTATTCTAAAGGGTTTTACCTTTTTAAACAAAAACAAAGCATTTGGGGGGTTATTGCTCTGAGTGCAATATTCCCAAATGTTTATTAAAACGTCATGACATGGAAAATGTAGTCGAATTGAAAATACACCTTGTATAATGAATTTAAAATGAACAAAAAGATTCATCTCAGTGAACTTAAGTCTCATGAGCATTAGGTGCTACCCTGTGCAGCATCAGTGGTACCCTAAATATATAGCACTCTCAACTGAATGGCCTGACCGCTTATAAGGGGTCTTCAAAAGTTCATGGGAAGATTCACTGTTTTTTTTTTTTTTTTTTTTTTTTTGGAAGCTGGCCCATGTTATCTTTTAATTTCACTTTTCCATGAACTTTTTGAAGTACCCTCTTTCTGTCCAAGTTCCAATATCTACTTTATGCTTTGCGGGGGTGGGGCGGGGTGTTAACTTTCTCATTAAGCTCTCAGCTGACATTTCTTGTAGCTATTTAGTCCATTTGCTTGTGGCTACTACCATTCTTTCCACTTTCATAAAGGCTCAAGTGGATGGAGACTGGATGAAACTGTTGTTGCTAATTTGCTGTGGATGGAAAACAGATTAGCTGGTGCTGTATGTGTACTTGGGAATGAACAGGTAAAGGGGCAGAGGAGACACTCCTGTGGATAGCATGCTTTGTGACAATACCTTTGGGTCCTTTTAGCTTACTGCCCATTCCTGACTCCATGTGGGATGAGTGCAGTTTTGCCATCCCTCACAGCAAACTCACTTACCTTCTTCCACTTTTAAAATCAGCCTCCTGTTTGCTGCATGCACTTCTGCATCCTCCATTCCTTTTAAGTATCACTAAGTCCATCTTTTCAATACTTCCATCTCAATTCAATCACATATGCAATTCCCCTGTCCTCTTTTCCTTGGAAAATTTGTCTCCAAATACTTGTGCACGTACATGTTTTTATGCCATGCATTTATTTCGGTGGCTTCTCCTTGAGCAGTTTTATACATTATCTAATGACTTCCTGCTTTGGATGAATTGAAATGTAGCCCTTTCATCGCTCCACTCTGTCCCTATTAGCTACATGTCTTTCCCCATCATCCCCAAATAGTTATTTTAGGTTAATTCAATATTCATTATTTTACTAAAACAGCACCTTGTTCACTATAGAGCCAAACAGTGAATTAGAATTACATTTCCTCTCTTGTTGAATTTTGTCTTTCCTGGAATAAATAACTGCCTGTCTTTACTTTTCATTTGCTTAATTTTCTAAATATCTATTCTAACTTTTCTTTTTGCAACACGTTCTCTGATCTATCAGCTACCCACCAGTATTCTTTTCCAAATGGCCAAACGTATGAGATAAACTTTCAATTCCTTCCCCACGTCTCTGGTTTTGGTGTTCTAAGGGAAAGGAGAACAGAGGACCACCACAGAATAAGCAGATTAGTACCTAATCCCTGTTTGCAGCCCTGCCACTGTCCCTTGCCCACCACCACGCCTACTGTCCCCAAGGCTTTAACTTCCATGGTTCATTTTTCTAGAGAACAACGAAAAACCTCCATTCTCCTGCCTTGGCCAGGGGTGGTCATCTCTCTGCTCAGGGTGGAAAGGGTTTCTGGGGCTCCAAACATTCTGTTTACCACCTTTTAAACAATTCCTCCTTTTCAACCCTGCCTCACACCTCACTTCCTCTCTGCTACCTCTGAGCCTTGAGTCTTCGAGATTGTTCTACAGGATGAATGTTGGTTGTATTTTCTTTGCACTGATTTTAGTTATCAACATCCCATCCACTATCTTCCAAATTGTTGTCCACTGATATCTCTTCTACCATTCTCTTGTGGGTTGTCCTTGTGGGTTTATACCTTTTTTATTCCTTTACTTTCATTTTAGTGGGGCTTTGAGAAAAAGAGACCAACACATATGATTAATCTACTATGTTTAGAGACTCTACGATTATTTTTTAAGAAAGTAGATTAAAATTATATGTAACTTTACATAGGAGATTGGCCTGGCAGTTGGAGGAAATTTTAATTTAATCTAACATGTGGTAAAGCAAAGGTCACAACTCAAACACCTACAGGAACATGGGACCTAATAATAAATTAGTAAAGTACACTGGGTGTAAGACAAGGCAGAGGTGGGGACTGTGGTGAACTGGACAGGGCCAGAGATTCTCTAAAGGACACAGCAGTTACTCAGCTCCAACTGAACATGGAAATTTGGACCTAACACTGCCAACTCTTCCAATCTTCCTAGAAAACCCAGTAATTGTTTTGCATTTGAATCTCCTGATGTTCAGATGTTGGCAACTAAGGTTAACTATCTGCCTGTAGAATTCACATGGCCTACTCCCACACCTCACTCAGAACACCATCAGAAGCCTTCCCTGACGGACATACCTATCTAAAGTCATGATTCTCCCGACCTCATTCTCATTGGCTTTATTCTTCATCACTATCAGTATCTCTCATTGTATTAGATAGCTGTGTGTATGCAGATGTGTTTCACTCTGTTTAGCCTACTCAAACGTACACTCCATCCGTGATTGTCCTTTTTTTCACTGCTACTGAATGAAGCATTCTTTAAAATGGTGTAGGCCAAAGGCCACCTGAATACTATTATCTGCTTTATAGACTACTGTTCCCAAGCACATACTCATGGCACAAGATCTCCTCTCTTGGAGGACTTATATAGCTATATTGAACTTGTCAGAGCCCTTCATATTGCTAGATATATTTTTATGTACTTCAATTCCCCAACTAGAAGATATGCATCTCAGGAGCCAAAGCTACGTTCTGCTCTGTCTTCTTTATGCTTTACCCAGAGGGGGCATTTAAATAAATACCCAATTTCTCAGGCACATAAGCCAGTGAAACAAACAAAAGTTGAGATGTGTATGACATGAAGGTAAGCACTGGGAAAAGTAAGGTATTCAAAACTGTTTGATTTTAAGAGATAATGCCATTTATATTATGATAAATGAGTAATAGCACCTCATTACTGCCCCTTAAAGATACATCATGCTTTGGAATAGTAGGCCTCGATGGCTGGTATGATACGAAAGTCAGCAAAGGTCTTGTGCATTTATATGTTTAAAAAGGCTTTTGTGACTTATATCAAATAAACGTGATATGCAGACAACATATCTGCTGATATGAAAAAGGGATTCTACTGCTCAAGGCAGTGTTTTAGTGAAATAGATTAATGCACTTTTTAAAATTATTATAGTTGCCCAAAGACTTCAGTTTTATCCTACATGAACCATCATTGATCCAAAACCAACTGAACCCAATCAATTGTAGGTGTGCTTTTAACTTTCCTGTCCAACATGCTACGTAAGCTTTTAAATGTGGGATTAAGGATAAGGTAACACCACTACCACTCCAAGGGAATTTCTGACATCACAGCTACAGGTAAAGTTTGATGGAACTGTCACTTACAGTGAAGTGGGCTAGCTCCCTTTTCCCGTCCTAGCCATTACAATCAGCTCTGACAGATATAGAGTGCTAGGTAGGTAGAGCTACTGCAAACCTGTGGCTGACATTGGAGGTGTGAGTGAATTGGTGGAAGCGCCATCCTGTCCTCCCAGCCCCGCCCCCTCCACATGTACCTGGCTCACAGCAGATGCTAACACCCATCTCCTGAAAATGGGTGTTCTCTAAAATCCCTTCTAATCTTAAGATGTCACTTGGTCCCTTTTCTGGTCCAGGACAGGATTATAGTAAAAATGACGCAAACACCGGTCAATACCACAAGATAGCCATTTAAATGGGATGGCTGGAAAATGCATCCGGTTAGATACTTCAGTTACTAAGTTTCCTCCATGAGGCCCAAGGCAGACCAACCAGCTGAGACTAACATTTATTGGAATGTTTATAGAAATCTTGGCTTAAGACAAGATATTTAGTTATCCTCATGAACCTCTCTGTGAACAGGTCAGTTAGCAAGCCCTATATAATGTTATTAAATAAATATATCTCAAATCAAGATTTTCACGGCCCACAGAGACGAAGTAGAATGGAGAAAGGAAAGAAGCCATTTCTCCTATCTGCGTACGTTCTGCTAAGGAGATGATACTGTTCCTGGTTACTCTGTCTATTCCCAACCTATCAGTGATGTCCTCGTTTTTGCTTTCGCTCTAACCTCTCTTTAGAGCATTAGATCCATTATTTCCAAGTATCCCCTCCCAATGAACATCTGTAAAGGAAACAAGTCTAAAATGAAACATTTTCTCCTCCCTACACACAGCTACGCCTTTTAGCATTAAATTCCTATAATATCTATAGTTAGCTTTTATTGGTTTAGTAACCATCTGAGTTTCTATCTGTATTGTAGCATATATAAAAAAGAATGAGACACAGTCCTGTCTAGTAGGGAGAAGACATGTGAAGATGAAAGTGCAATCTAACAAATGCTACATGGATGCGAAGGAGGGGACACCTTGTTCCATCCTGAGTCAGGGAAAATACCAGAGGACGGGACACTGGAGTTGAATCTTTCATAGTGTTTTCGAGTAATGTCTTGTGTCTTGTCCTTAGCTCCTCAACTAGACAGTGTCAAGGCAAAATCCTTTTCTTGTATGCTTACTCCCACAATAATCAGGGCACTTAGTGTGAAGCAACCAGCAAATACTTGATAATGCTTGACTCAAAGAACAACCAAGTACCCAAGTAATAGGCCAAAGGTGGATGTAGCCCATCCACCAGGGACCATGTGTTGCTCTCTACCTTCATGCTGAGCCTCTCTATATGGCTGCCCTGAGAAAGTCTAAATGTAGTACATAATCTTTTTTTTTAATCCTCAGGAAGACTCTCCACTGAGACAACTGTAGAGATAACTTCTACCAACCCTTTTCAGATTGTTAAAGGTGGAGAGTCCTGCTACATCTGCATCACTATCACTGCAAATGCACAGCACATGCCATTTGCCCAATTCTAAGTACTTAATATGTGGTTCATACATTTAATGCTCACAGCAACCCTATGTGATGGGCACTATGTTTACCTTCATTTTACAGATAAGGATGGCATGAAAGGCAAAGTGACTTGCTCAAGGTCAGAGAGCTAGGTAAGTGTTGGCTAGGCTCCAGAATCTATGCTCTCAGCCACCCCACTCATCCTTCTGATTTGGGGTAGTAGTCTTACCACATCCATCTTTTGCACTCTGGGATGTTTAAACACTAAGTTGGTGTATTTGCAAAAACGGGAACAGAGTGCTCACCAAACTACCATTTATTTAGCTTTGCTCCCTCCCATGCAAGACCAAGCTGATCTCTAAACAAGCATCAAAACCCCAAGCTCATTAACACCAGTGTGAGATTCAATAAGGTGAACACTACAATGATGTACAATTACATTCTAATAATTCAATGCCCAGGAGTCCTGTAAAACAACTGCAAAGGCCCAGGATTATCACAATATGCAAATGCACTAGGAAAATCATTACCTATTTAGTCCCCTTCATTTTGGTGGGTTTAACATGAGAAGAATAATCCATGCTACAAGACGAGATTTCATTTTACAGCTGTAGTAACCAAGTACATAAAAGCTTGAATCTGTCCCAATAGCTTCTAAAAGATTTTTCCCAGTGTCAAAGGCAAAAATAATGAAATCTTGCAAATGTACAGTTAATAGGACCCCAGTGGACACTAACTTCAAAAATGCATGGTCTATAAGACATTAAAGGCTTGATTTTAGTTTCTTCACTGTTTCTGTTAATAACAATGTCTAATTAAAACATCTGTAAAATACTGATAGTTTTAATTTTACATAAAATTTCCAAAACAACTGTTACACAGTATAATAGGTATCTGCAATGAATAGGTTATTAATGGAAATATTATTTTAAATTAAAATCAGGATCTAAATTTAAATTAGTCATCTCTGGCTAATGAAGAGAAAAGGAAGTCACCCGTGCTGGGAATACAGCAGAAAAATCTAGTTTTCACCATCTGTTAAAGCACATTCACTGTATCACTTGGTCTAAAGGACAATTCATTTTGTCGCTTCTGTCTTATAACCAGTCTAATGCACCTTTCAACAAATTACTTTATAATTTTAAAACTACCATTCAGCCTTACTCACAATCTGAATTCCCCCCTCCTACTTTACCAGTAAGGACATATGCAGAGACCACTATTCCTTGCAATAGCTTCTCCCTCCCAGGCCTGCCTAAACTGATGAATATTTTAAAAGGAATGGCGCAAATCTCAGCTTTCCCTTTCTTTGGGTCTCATCTTCTTTTACAAAATAAAACAAAAGGGATTAGCAAGGCTTAGTGCCTGGCTGTAATTCAATACCTTTCTTTCTAATTAATGCACAATAAAAGAGGATTAAGACATGATCAGCGCTGAGTGGCATGTGTCTCCTGATGCTGGCATTGAGTTGGTAAGGGATATTCCAGACAATGAAAAGCCGTGTTTCAAGTTGCTTCAGATTCATATAATGGTTCACAGTAGATGCTGCAGAATGTGGTCCACAGCATGAGGGAAGCTCTCACAAGTTAAGTAAGGAGGTGGACTGACTTTTTCTTCATCTGATGCTCGATATTTCCCTGAAACAAAAGGAAAGCCAGTGAACAAAGACTATTGCTAGAATACTAAATGTTTAACACCTGCAAGCACCTGGCCCACAGAATAACCTTTACAATTACTAGAGAATCAGGGGCTCCACAGCTCCCAAAGCACCTTTTAATGAGGAAATTCAAAGAAATGTCACATTCAGCATTTTCCCAGGCCCTGTGGTCTTTCACAATGGACCGTCACAGGTACTGGATCAGCTGACAGCTAAGCCTCCCTTCGAATCTCCACAGTTGATGAAATCACTTTCTTCTCCGCACCCTCAGCCCTACAGATAGAATGGTGATTAAATCAATGCTTTAAAATGGAAGCCCAGGCCTAGAGGGCAGAGACCTCGTCAGCTCCTGCAGGCAGGTGGGAACAGCATGTGCTGCCACCAAGGAGAGACCTTGAGAGGTGGCAAATGACTGAGAGCCTGGCAAATGAGAGTGCCTGGGGGTGGGTGGGGAAAGAGTGATGGATGCTCACAGGCCTGAAGCCAGGCAGGACACTGTCTGACTCTGAATCTGGAATTCAAGACAGCCTGCTGTTCCTAAGGCCTAGCACACAATTGAACACCCCAACGTAGCAGAGGAACCATTACACACAGTGGTCACAGAGAGCTTTGACAAACGTAAATCGACAGTACGTGGTCCCTATTTAAATACCCTTAATTGGTCCCAATGCCCTTCAGAAAGAATCCAAAATCTCTATTGTTGCCTACCAGACCCTTTGTCGCCTGGCCCCAGTGACTAACTTAAGCATGTGCTACTTGCTCACCAGGCTGCAGTCTGAGACTGGACCCTGGCTCTGCTGAGGACCTTTACACCTGCCATCATTCCCTTGGCCTGGAACATTCTTTTCACCTGACTATCTCCTTAACACTTCAGGTCAGACCCCACTTTCCCATCCAAATTAGATCCCTTCCCTGTTATTTCCTCCCCTAGCACACTGTTCTTTGCCTCCACAACAGTTACAACAATTTGTAATTATGCACTCATTTGTTTAATGTCTGTCTTACGTCAAGAACACTGTAAGTGCTCTGAGAGCATGGACTATGTCTATTACATTCCCCATTGTATTCCCAGAAGTTAACATAATGACTAGTACATGGTAAGCACACATAAACTTTCTTTTTTAATTAATGGAAAGAAGGGAATGAGGAAGGAAGGGAGGGAGGAAGGAAATGCAGAATACTGTTCCAGCGGAGGCCCCAGGGGAACAAGGCCACCTGCCCTGCAGCTCTGCACTTTTCCTTCTCCTTGCTCTCTCATCACTTTTTCTGTGATCTCTGCTGTTTATTCTTCTGCTTTTTCCAGTTTTCTCTCCCTAAGTCCAGCTCCCCAACAAAAGACTCCACCGTTTTCTCCAACCATGTCTTTAAGAGGCTTTGCCCAACAAACTCAAAGCCTGTAAACCCCACTTCTCCACACCTTAGCATTGTGGTGGTGAAGATGCTTCCTGTCTTGTCTTACTGACTATAAATTCTTACAGGAGAAACCAGCATCAAGTGTACAGAGGTAATTAATATCTACCTCACTCACCTTAGCATGCTCAAGGCACTTGTCCACAACAGTATGGTCTACGCAGCAAGCTCTACTGCCAGTTTTTTTCTCAAGCTTAAATCCCACTAAGTATAAACTCCTTTGCAAGGTTTCTACTTGGTCTCACAGGTAAGTTAATGACTGACTATTGCTGTACCACCTACTTCCTGGATCCAGTGGTCTTGTAGCCTTTCCAGGCCTGGAAGTTGGCGTTAAGGGCTTCTAGAATGCTTTTGCTTAGTCTGGCTCTGCAAGTGGAGTTTCTACAAAGCACAAACTGACAGAAGTGGCTTAGGTGTACGATTTAGTTCTATCACCTAGCACTGTGCCTAGTACACAGTAGGTGCTCAATAAAGTCAGCTGGGTGAATGAAGCTGCCTACATGACTTCTACCCAACTCCCTCACTGCAGCAGCCTATGCTTTCCTGGATAAATGGTGAATGGAGGGGAATACAGGATGTTATGTGATGCCATAAGACAAAGAGCAATCCCATTTTTTTCTAGATGACTGTTTCACATGCTAAACAAATCAATTCTGGTTAGGACTAGTCAAAATCTTTACTAACTAGTAACTGACAAAATGTATACTGAGCATTTACTACGTGCACTGAGAAACAAAATTGCTCAAGACTATCCACAGAAAACACTTATTATTGAACATGAATTAAAACATTGATGGTAATTTTCAACACTGGAAAGATTAGTGCTTGTCCATCACACCGATTTATTTATTTAAAATTTATCAATGGAGCTGGCTGTTCTGTATGCTTTTAGAACAGTGGGCGTAAGTACTTAAGTTTTTCTGACAAAAGACTGATGGTACCAATGGACCTGTTTTCATGAGCTGGACTTAGCTGCTTTAATAGTTACACATTTTAGATTTGATTGTGATATGCTCTTGGCTTTTCTAAGACTAACTTGATGCTTCTGTGATAGGCTGGTCAGAAAAGAAGTCGGAACCAGTGGAGACCAGCCGGGAGAGGTGGTTTCAAGACACTGGCATAGGTCTAATTTTGATGTTCAGTGTAAATGTTAATTATGTGAACTAAAGAAATGTTCATGGGAATAATACACAATAGCAAAAATAGTTATTTGAGGAGTTCTTCAGTGATGACCAGAGAATAAAATCACCAAGGGTAGGAATTTAAAAATAAAGACACGGGGCAGGAGAATGACTGTGGCCATTTTTCTTATTTCATTCTTCTAATTGTTTAATTACATCACAGGACTGTAATGTTCCTGGGAAGATGATGATCATTTTCACTGAGAAATGTGAAAAAACACACTGTGTTAATTTTAATTCTAGGGTGACTGGTACTACTAATTACAAGGCTCCAATGGTTCACCCCAGACCCCAGGCACAAGCAGATGATGTGTTCACTCTTTGTTCATGTACAGCCTTGCCAAATACTTATTCAACTATAGCTGCATCTATATTTTCTTGTATTTTTAAATTCAAAAGAGCTTTTATGCAACCACATTTTCTTGAACAAATGTCAAGCTACTTTTTCTAAAAATATTTCCCAGTGGTAACTCCTCTGTGACATTATGTTTAAGTCTTCCCTTTTGTGAACAGCCTATTAAAAAGTTTCACTACCATTACATGAAACCAGACAAATGAGCTCACAGAGATATCTAGGGAACCATTTATCTGCTATTTGATTTATAAAAGCCTGTAAACAATTCTTGGACATGATTTTTGGCTGTCATGTGCTATAAGTTCCAAATTCAGCAGGTACCCTTTGGGGTGGGAAAAGTCCCATTTTACCTGGAAAAGCTCATTAAGCTCCCAATGCAACAGTACTCAAGCCCACTCACAGCTCTCAAGACTGTTCTTTCCTTACCTTGAAAGGACTTTATCAGTCATACTCTACATAGGATCATAGAAGGAACCAGTCCAACCCCATCATTCTTAAAGGGCCCAAAGAGGCAAACAGCCTTGACCAGAGTCTCACACAGCTAGTCAGTACAGAGCTGAGACCAGGACCCAGGACATTTAATCAGTCTCCTGTAGTCATAATACTGTATTAGCTGAATTTTTCTCAATAAGGTCTTCTTTCTCCCTAAATTTATTTAAGGGACCATACAGAGTAAACCTAATTGTGGTGCGGAAAATACTTCCTAAACTTTTTTCACTAAAAACAATGAGTAAAAAGAAAAGAAAAAGGTTTTTTTAAATATACTTTTTATTTTTATTTATTATTATTATTTTTTTAATATATTTTTTTAAATGCAAACATTAACACAAAGGATCAGATCACTTAGCTGGCCAGTTCCTAAAAAGATCAACTTCATAATCATATAGACAGCACAAAGTAAAAGGTATTTTTACAGAGAATCATTCTGATGTGGTAAATTGTATAATCCAGGAAATCATATAAGTGCCAATTGTCAACTGAGTATTGTTATCTCTGGGTAAGTGTTAAAATACCTCTGAGCCCTGAACTTCCTAGCTTTGTACAGCATGGGTCCTCTCTCATTGTCTTTTTCCCTGTGATTCTAAGCCCATTTTGTTTTTGCTTTGTGACAGAAAGAGAATTAAAGTGCCCAGGACTCTGCCATTTCTGCAAAGACTGTTCTTTATGTAATTGTGTAGTCTACCATCCTGTTTTAGGAAAGGCTTATACAGAAGATACATACCAGTTTTTACTAAGATGCCCAGCATGCCGACATTCTGAGCCCCACCAACATCATCCCTGCAATCCTAGAAAAGCATAAAAAAAGATTTACTCTAGTGTCTTCAGTCAGCTTGCCAACAAACCCTACCAACTGATTTGATTTATTAGGCTGAGATGGCCAACTGTAATCCCATGTTTTTTTCTTAAAGTGAAAGAAAGAAAAGTGTAAAAAAGGGTGAATCTACATGTAACACTGAGGAAGCATGCCACGTTTGGAAAGAGAAGTGCCGCATAGGTGGAAGGCATACAATAGAGCAGTAATCCTAGTAACCACAAACAAAGTGCAGAGTTACAATTCTTCATGCTTTGCCACACATACATCTATTTCTTCTTAAAACAGAGTATGGAAAAAAACATCTATCCATTTGGCAGCTTTTAGGTGAATAATCCAGCTGCAGACAATGGATGAACCAGATTCAGGAGATAGCTTTTCTGCAGTCCACATAATGTACTGTCTTTACTTTCCATCCAATTGTCCATAACAGGCAGAATCGCCAAATCGGTATACTTAATAAACTCTATGACTGTCTGATGTTCACTTCACACGTAGGAATATACAGATGTTTGAAAAGGGAGCTCTTCTTTCCAATTATTACTCAAGACAGGGATAAATCACTTGGTTGACTGTGATGATGAATGCAAGGTAATTAAAAATCCAAGAAGTGGAAGAAACTTCAAGAAAATCAATCCTGTCATCTCCTGTCTGTAAGCAGGATTCATCCAGACTATGCCTGAAGAAAAGAGTTTTCCTTAAAACTCATTAATACTGTTCAACAACAGTCTTTGGAAATTAGTTTCAGAATGTCAAAATCTTCATTCAAGGTCTAACTTAAACCTCTTCTGTTAGATTTGCTACATTTGCCCTGTTGAAGAAGTACAGATGGGGGAGAGGGAGAGGAGGAAGGGAGGTGGGGAAAAGTGGATGAGGAAAAGGGGGAAAGAACTGCCACCCTCTTGGATGACAAATAGCCTTCATGCAGCTGAACGCAGCTGCTGCCCTTTCCATCTCCCACCCTGTCCCAGTACCAGTATCTCCCGAGATTAAGATTTCTGAGTCTCCAGGCTCAGATAACCACTTCTTCACACACATTTGTCTAGGAAAGCCAGCTAAAAGCTTGCCAAGAGGAAAAGATGTAACTGAGAAGATGGTTTCTCAAAATGCTACCGAGTTCAATGATTATCCTATTCTATTTTAGGTGAATGATTACAGAAATAGATGAAATCAGGAGGATTGTAATATATTTCCACTACACTAAGAAAGCTAGGGGAGAAGTCCACAGTCTTGAGGTTTACTTCCACCTGTAACACTTATTAGCTCCAAGAATTTAGGCACGGAGATTTAGCTCTTTGGGCTTCAGTATCCCAGTCTATAAAATGAGGTTTGGACCAGACGATCTTGATGGTCCTTTCCAGCCTAACATATTATTACTGTATTTAAAAACTGAAATATGACTGTAGGGGGCGGATCCTAAGATGGAGGTGGCTGCAGCGGTTGATGCGGAGTAGCTGAGGTGGAAAAGGCGGCCACTGGGCCTTAGGCAGCCGGGAAACTTGTGGACCTTCCTCTTGCCGTCTCTTAAGGAAGGACCACTGCTGGTGGCCGGTTGTGGGGGCTGACCGCCACTTTGCCCTTGGCAGGAGAGGCTGCCTCGTTTACAGGCAACAGCTTTGAAGTATGGAGCAGGAAAAGAACTGTTTCTTAGCTGCAAAAGCGAGTCTCTAAACAGGGAACACGGCACCAGGCCGCTGTTGATGCTGCCAGGATCCCGGAGGCCGGGGCCGTGCTAAAGGCGGCCAGCTGCCCTATTCAGGATTCGAAGTTTCAGGCCGGCATAAAAGAAGATTCCTGGGAGCGCCTGAGCCACGCTGCGGGACCGAGTGAGCAGCCCGAGGCGGCGGCGGCCGAGAACTGGGACAGTGACAACGCAGAGGCAGAGAGGGAGCCGCCCAGCCCAGCACAGCCCTGTGAACGACCCCTGGCCTGGCCCTGCTCGGGGGGCGGTCGCCCGCCCGGCTTCCGCCTGCCCCACCAGGCCACTAACAGGCCCTGGGGCTGCCTCCATTTTCTCAGGTGGTGGGGGCTCCGTCCCGGCTTGGCCAAGCCAGTCCTCCTCGCCCGGCTCGGCTCCTCACTGAGCCTTCCCACTTGCTTGCCCCGGTGCGGGGCTTCCCGGGGCCTGCGGGCCAGCCTCCCCTCCCACTCCCTCCGCGGTTCTCTGGCAGGGCTGGTGGGGTGGGGCGTCCCCAACCAGTGTCGGGAGGGCAAGGAAGTACGGGCTGGGCTGACTGTCACTCCACCGCACCCTGGGCTCCGTCCCCCGGTAAACTTCCTGTTACTGGGAGGCAGATACCATCTCTGTGGCCACCAGTTCGGAAAAACGCCTAACCGATTTCTGGTTAGGAATAGTGTGGTTGGAGAGTTCCCGAGTTCACCTGAACCTGCCAGGGAGCTGACTGCGGGCACCGGAGTCGGTCCGTGCCGGGGGGATTCAAAGGTGAACCCTGTGCTGTGGGCTCCTACCCCAAGGAGCTCACACTCTGGTGTGGGAGATAAGACAAGTACACAAATAACCGCGATACCAGGAGGAAGGTGATAAGTCCCGAGAAAGATCTACACAGTGCTACAAAGGCACCCAGAGCGACTGGTCATCTGCGCCTAGCAGAAACCTGGTAGACTTCCTGGGCGAGGCGGTGCTGAACAGGGTCTTGAAGGCCCAGCTGATAGACAAGGGTTGCAGAAGACACATCCCAGCCCAGCCCAGTGCACACAGAGCAGGGAGACGTCCGGCTAGGGAGGCGGAGACTCGACAGAAAACACACACCCTGTGGGGCCACCACTGCGTGATCCAGCAGCCCTGGCCAGAGTGCACGGAACAGGGAGAAGTCTTGCACGGGATGTGGAAGCTCAGCAGAGACCACACACCCTGCGGTACCACCCCCGTGATCCAGCAGCCCAGCAGAGTCCAAGCTGACCAGAGAGGTGGCTCCCCGGAGAGGCCCAAGACCCGAGGCAGCCACACACACAAGGCACTAGAGGCCAACTGAGCAGTCACGGAGGTAGCCATACCAAATTGGCAACCACAGCAACATCTTAGTTAGTCAATAGTCTCAAATTGGTGGACTGTGAAACCCCCTGCCACAATGAATAAACATCAAAAAAAAGATAACAGAAATACAAAAAATCAAGAAAGTACACCACCAAAACTTAATAAATCTCAAACTCTAGATCCTATAGAACAAGAAGCCTTTGAAATGACTGACAAGGAATTTCGAGTGATAATTCTAAGGATGAGATACAAGAAAACTCAGCTAGACATCATGATGAAAAGAGGAAAAGTATACAGGACCTGAAAGAGGAAATGTACAAGGAAATCAATGTCCCCAAAAAAAATGTAGCATAACTTGCCGAACTGAAGAATTTATTCAGCGAAATAAACACAACAGAGAGTTTAACCAGCAGGCTTGTCGAAGTTGAAGAGAGAACCTCTGAACTTGAAGATGGGCCGTTTGAAATAACACAAGCAGACAAAAAAAAGAAAAAAGAATCAAAGATATTGAAAAAAATCTGAGAGAGATATCAGACAACCTTAAGCGCTCAAATATCCAAGTTATGGGTATTCCAGAACGGTAGGAAAACGGAGATTGCGTTGAAAACATATTCAACAAAATAGTGGCAGAAAACTTCCCAGGTATGGGAAAAATCACAGATCTTCAGATCCAGGAAGCTCAACAATCTCCAAACCCAAAAAGGCCTTCTCCAAGACATGTTATAGTCACATCGGCAAAACTCAGAGACAAAGAGAGAATCTTAAAAGCTGCAAGAGAGAAGTATCAAATCACCTATAAGGGAGCCCCAATCAGACTAACATCAGACTTTTCAACACAAACCCTAAAAGCTAGAAAGGAATGGGATGATATATTCAAAATACTAAAAGACAAAGATTGCCAGCCAAGAATACTCTACCCTGCAAGGCTATCCTTCCGAAATGAAGGGCAAATAGTATATTTCTCAGACCAACAAAAACTGTGGGAGTTCACTACCACACGACCACCCTTACAAGAAATCCTCAAGGGAGTACTGGGTTTGGTTCCTGAAAAATAACTACCACTGCCATAAAAACCCAAGAAAAATCAAAACCCACTAGTATAATAAAAATGGCATTCATGAAGAGAAAACAAGCAAACAAAAACGCTATCTACAACCTAAGGAACCAACAAACACAGAAACCAAACAGTAAAACAGAAAGCAAGGAACAAAAGACACCTAAGACAACCAAACAACCAATAAAATGCTAGGAATAAATCAACACCTTTCAATAACAACTCTTAATGTAAAAGGCTTAAATTCCCCAATCAAAAGACACAGACTGGCTGACTGGATTAAAAAGGAGGACCCAACTATATGCTGCCTACAAGAGACCCACCTCACCCATAAAGACTCACATAGACTAAGAGTGAAAGGATGGAAAAAGATTTACCATGCAAACAGAAAAGAAAAACGAGCTGGAGTAGCTATTCTTATATCTGAGAAAACAGACTTTAAACTAAAAACCATAAAAAGAGACAATGAGGGACACTACTTAATGACAAAAGGACTGATGCATCAAAAAGACATAACAATCATAAATATGTATGCACCCAATGTTGGAGCAGCCAGATTTATAAAACAAACTCTATTAGACCTAAAGAAGGAAATCGACACTAATACCATAATAGCAGGGGACCTGAACACCCCACTGTCAATATTAGACAGATCATCTAGGCAAAGAATCAGCAGAGAAACACAAGATCTAAACAAGACTCCAGACCAATTGGACATGGCAGATATCTACAGAACATTCCATCCAACAACCTCAGAATATTCATTCTTCTCATCAGCACATGGATCATTCTCCAAGACAGATCACATATTAGGTCACAAATCAAGTCTCAATAAATTCAAAAAAATTGGAATTATCCCATGTATCTTCTCAGACCACAATGGATTAAAACTAGAAATTAATAACAAACAAAACTCTGGAAACTATACAAACACATGGAAATTAAACAGCATTCTACTTAGTGACATATGGGTCCAAGAAGAAATCAAGCAGGAAATCAAAAAATTTATTGAAACTAATGAAAATAATGATACATAATACCAAAACCTGTGGGATACTGCAAAAGCAGTACTAATGGGGAAATTTATTGCATTAAATGTTCACTTCAGAAGAATGGAAAGATGGCAAGTGAACAACCTAACACTTCACCTTAAAGAACTAGAAAAACAAGAAAAATCCAAACCTAAAGTTAGCAGACGGAAAGAAATCATTAAGATTAGAGCAGAACTTAACGAAATTGAAACCCAAAAAACAATACAAAAGATCAATGAATCAAAAAGTTGGTTTTTTGAAAAGATAAATAAAATTGACAAACCATTAGCATGGCTAACAAAAAAAAGAAGAGAGAAGATTCAAATAACAAAAATTAGAAATGAAAAAGGTGATATTACAATTGATTCATTTGAAAAACAAGGAATCATTTGAGACTACTATAAACAACTATATGCCAACAAATTTGAAAATCTGGAGGAAATGGATAAATTTCTGGACACACACAAGCTCCCAAAACTGAACCATGAAGACATAGAAAATTTGAACAGACCAATAATAATAAAGGAGATTGAAGCTGTTATCAGAAGGCTCCCAACAAAGAAAAGCCCAGGACCAGATGGATTCACAGCAGAATTTTACCAAACATTCAAACAGGAATTGACACCGATTCTTTACAAACTATGCCAAAAGATTGAAACAGACACAAATCTCCCAAACTCATTCTATGAAGCAAACATCATCCTGATACCAAAACCAGGTAAAGATATAACCAAAAAAGAAAACTACAGGCCGATATCCTTGATGAATATAGATGCAAAAATCCTCAATAAAATACTAGCAAACAGAATACAGCAACACATACGTAAAATTATTCACCACGATCAAGTGAGATTCATCTCAGGGATGCAAGGTTGGTTCAACATACACAAATCAATAAATGTGATACACCATATTAATAAAGTCAAACACAAGGACCATATGATCATCTCTATAGATGCTGAAAAAGCATTTGATAAAATTCAGCACTCATTCATGACAAAGACCCTCTATAAGTTAGGTATAGAGGGAAAGTATCTCAACATAATTAAAGCCATATATGCCAAACCCACTGCCAATATCATCCTGAATGGGGAAAAGCTGAAAGCTTTTCCTTTAAGAACAGGAACTAGACAAGAATGCCCACTCTCACCACTCCTATTCAACACAGTGTGGGAAGTACTAGCCAGAGCAATCAGAGAAGAGAAGGAAATAAAGGACATCCAGATTGGAAAAGATGAAGTCAAACTGTCCCTGTTTGCAGATGACATGATCCTATATGTCGAACAGCCTAAAACTTCTACAAAAAAACTCTTGGAATTGATAAATGATTTCAGCACAGTAGCAGGATACAAAATCAACACACAAAAATCAGTAGCATTTCTTTTCTCCAATAGTGAACATGCAGAACGAGAAATCAAGAAAGCCTGCCCATTTACAATAGCCACCAAAAAAATAAAATACTTAGGAATTGAGTTAACCAAGGAGGTGAAAAATCTCTATAATGAGAACTACAAACCACTGCTGAGAGAAATTAGAGAGGATACAAGAAGATGGAAAGATATCCCATGCTCTTGGATTGGAAGAATCAACATAGTGAAAATGTCCATACTACCCAAAGTGATATACAAATTCAATGCAATCCTCATCAAAATTCCAAAGACATTTTTCTCAGAAATGAAAGAACTATCCAGACATTTATATGGAACAATAAAAGACCACGCATAGCCAAAGCAATGCTGAGCAAAAAAAATAAAGCTGGAGGCATAACACTACCCAACTTTAAGCTATACTACAAAGCTATAATAACCAAAACAGTATGGTACTGGCATAAAAACAGACACACTGACCAATGGAATAGAATAGAGAATCCAGAAATCAACCCACACACTTACTGCCATCTGATCTTTGACAAAGGCACCAAGCCTATTCACTGGGGAAGGGACTGCCTCTTCAGCAAATGGTGCTGGGATAACTGGATATCCATATGCAGGAGAATGAAACTAGACCCATACCTCTCACCATATACTAAAATCAACTCAAAATGGATTAAGGATTTAAATATACACCCCGAAACAATAAAACTTCTTAAGGAAAACATAGGAGAAACACTTCAGGAAATAGGTCTGGACACAGACTTCATGAATATGACCCCAAAAGCATGGGCAACCAAAGGAAAAATAAACAAATGGGATTATATCAAACTAAAAAGCTTCTGCACAGCAAAAGAGACAATTAACAGAGTTAAAAGACAACCAACAGAGTGGGAGAAAATATTTGCAAAATATACATCTGACAAAGGATTAATATCCAGAATATACAAGGTACTCAAACAACTTTACCAGAAAAAAACAAGCAACCCCATTAAAAAATGGGCAAAAGAGGTAAGTAGGCATTTCTCTAAGGAAGATACACAAATGGCCAACAGACATATGAAAAGATGCTCAACATCACTCAGCATCCGGGAAATGCAAATCAAAACCACACTGAGATACTATCTAACCCCAGTTAGGATGGCTAAAATCCAAAAGACTCTGAACGATAAATGCTGGTGAGGTTGCAGAGAAAAAGGAACTCTCACACATTGTTGGTGGGACTGCAAAATGGTGCAGCCTCTATGGAAAATGGTATGGAGGTTCCTCAAACAATTGCAGATAGATCTACGATATGACCCAGCTATCCCACTGCTGGGAATATACCCAGGATGGAAATCATCAAGTCGAAGGTATACCTGTTCCCCAATGTTCATTGCAGCACTCTTTACAATAGCCAAGAGTTGGAACCAGCCCAAATGTCCATCATCGGATGAGTGGATATGGAAAATGTGGTACATCTACACAATGGAATACTACTCAGCTATAAAAACAAATGAAATACTGCCATTTGCAACAACATGGATGGACCTTGAGAGAATTATATTAAGTGAAACGAGTCAGGCACAGAAAGAGAAATACCACATGTTCTCACTTATTGGTGGGAGCTAAAAATTAATATATAAATTCACACACACACAAAAAAAAACTGGGGGGGGAGAAGATATAACAACCACAATTACTTGAAGTTGATACGACAAGCAAACAGAAAGGACATTGTTGAGGGGGAGGGAGCAGAAGGAGGAGGGAGGGAGGTTTTGGTAAGGGGCAACAATAATCAACCACAATGTATATCTACAAAATAAAATTTAAAAATAAATAAATAAATAAATAAAATAAAGAAAGAAAAATATAAATAAAAATAAAAACTGAAATATTATCCTTCCCACCAACTTACAAGGTATTGTGCTTTCCAGCTCTTTTCCCATCATGGCACACATAGGAGGAAATAACATTTCCCAGTACACTGGGTAAACTGACAAGGTGCTCACAGCCATAGGTGACCAGCCTGGGCCTCTGAATGACACAGGCTCAGCCCTACCACTGAAAGGGCTGAGGTGATCAATATCATTAGCTATTTTTGGCACACTGACTGGGAAGTTCTTCCATAAAGCACATGCTAAGATAAAAATCAATAATGACAGAATTCTTTAGGCATAGGTTGTTCTCCACATAAGTAACATTCAAAAAGATTTAGATATGTGTAGGGGTTTTCTTCAAAAAAACTACATAGAGCATTTCATTGACTTAAAAAATAAATGGTTTTCTGAATTGTATATATCCCATCACATTATGGAAAAATGTCAGAAATAGTAAAAACTTCAGTTATTTAGATGAATACCACTAAATATCTATCTATGGAAAAACCTATTTTATAGGTAGCCACTTACTACCATTTATATCATGAGTAACATAGTCTGCTTCCCTAAAGCAGTGCTTCGAAGCTGGCCCTCCCAGCATAACAGGTGAGATCAGGGCCTCTCCTGGGCTCTTCTACTTACATCTCCTATCATGACGGCCTCCTCAGGTTCACAGCCAGTGCCCCGCAATGCCTCCAAAAAGAATGTCTTCTCTGGTTTTCCCACTACTGTGGCTTTAGTGTCGGTGGCATACTCTAAAGCAGTCACAAATGGTCCAGGCCCCAGAGCTAAGCCATCTTTCCTCTTGTAATACCTGCCTTTGTGGATTGCTATCAGAGGCGCCCCATCCAGGAGTAACCTAGAGAGAACGAGAAAATGAAAATTGGCTAAAGCAAGGCTTTTATGACAGAGAAAGAATGTTGGACTACAAAGTGGTTTTATTCACACTCACAGAAACAAAATAGTTTCTTATTAACTTTTAATGACTTGCTGTCTTCTAGTGAATTCACAAAGAACTGCTGGGAATTACACTCAGATACACTAAAGAAAGGGACTGCTTCAACCTTTTACCTTTAGTGGTTTCAGACACTTTACTCAAATCACCAGGGAAAGAGAATTAAGAGAACTAAAGCTAAACAAGACACCCAAGGGAAGAAGCTTAACTTAATGAGACAAGTTATTTCAACCTTCCCTAACGGTAAGCAGGAGGCTCTTGAGCCTTTTACAATACCACACAATTGTTGCTGCAGTAACATACTAAGCTAACGCCTTAAATATTTGAATTCCTGTTTCCTCGACTCCCAAATGTAAATTTCTTTTTAATTCAGAAATTTAATAGAGCATTGTACAAAAAGTTTAGTCTTGTACTTTCTCTTCCTTATTCTACTTTTTGGCTGCTTTTGACATTACTTTGAAAATCAGGCCATCTTCCCTAAAGAACACACTGACAAGGTTTAAGGTGGAGTCTTTCCTGTCAAGGCCCTTCCTTTGTCCTGATACAGGAAAAAAAATGCTCTCATACCAAAAAAAAAAAGGGGGGGGGGCATAAAGAGTTTTCGTATTAGCTTGAAAAGCAAACTCTACATATAGCTAAGGATCCTCATTAGTGACTCAGGCAAAACAACAAATCAAAAAATCCCAACAAACTTAATACTCACCTCCCAACACCAGCCCCCCCAGACCAAAATCTGCCATCCATCCCAACAATGAAGCACACAGCAACAGTCACATACATATTATCATCTAATGGAATGCAGGACATGATATATTTCTTAAACTGCTTTTAACCAATGTAATAAATGATCTCACTAGCTTAATTTACTTTAAATCATCTACTTAGTTAAAATATTTAGTACGTCCACCAAGGAAGAATTCATCATATCTTACCCTTCGCAATTACGAGTAATTAAGCGCTCAACTATGAAACTGCTAAATTATTCTTGTCAGTGGGCATGGAAATGCCTTCCTGTGGGAGATGCAGAATTCAGACATTTATGATTAAATATTTTATTAAGTAAAAACCAATACTGGACTATTACAGGGCTTTACTGTTAGTTACTACAAAGTGCTCACAGCACAGGACAGATCCTTCAAATGTATTCACTAATATTAATACAAATTTATTTCTTAAAGTAGATCTTGAAATCTAACTGTTAGGAAACCTGGCAAAGCCACTCTGTTGGCCTTAAAGAACCACAGCTGATAGCAGTGAGATAACAATGAGTGATTTATTTATCTCCCCTCTTGCCACCCCACCCCCAATCCCATTTATTTGCTACTCTACCACGGAACTGGAATTCTTTATGTAACAGACCTCAAAATTGCTTTCCACTTACATACCTAAACTAAAAACTCATTTGATTTAGCTTTGTTAATATTTTATTATATATTAACTGGGGATAAGACTTATCAGCTTGATTGATGTATGTACTTAATTCCCAGGCAATACTTTAGTGCCTTCCCTGGAAGAGGTGAAACTGTGGGTTCCTCTACATTTCTGTAAATGGGAACTTGTCTGACACTAGGCTAGAGAAGCTATACATCTCAGGAAAGTGATGCCTGCTTCTACTGTTCCTCTCTGCACAGCATAAGCTTTACTGAATCTTTGAAGAACCAAGGCATATTCAGGATAGATAGAAAGGTAAACATTTTCTAGAGCACAGATTAAAAGATCTTTTATCGTTAAACATTTGAAAAAATCAAAAATAGACACCCCGATACTTGGAGTATTTTTATATTTACTAGACAGGGCAACAAAAGGTTGGGTGTTGCTATGGTTTGGACATGTCACCAAAATTCATGTGTTAGAAACAATCTCCAATGTGACACTGTTGAAAGGTAGGACCTTTAAGAGGTGATTAGGTCATGAGGACTCTGCCTGCATGAATGGATTAATGCTGTTATTGAGGGAGCATGTTATCACAGAAGTGGATTCCTGATAAAAAGAATGAATCTGGTTTCCTTCCCTTTCTTGCATGTGTGCTCTCTGACTCTCTTGCCCTTCTGCCTTCCACCATGGGAAGATGCAGCAAGAAGATGCTGGCCAGATGTGGACCTCTTGACTTTGGACTTCCCAGATTCCAGAACTGTTAAGAAATAAATCTCTGTTCTTTATAAATTACAGTCTCAGGTATTCTGTTATAGTGGCACAAAATAGATTAAGACAGTTATTATTGATACCTTAAATGATACATCAGCAGATCTGAAAATTTTCCATCTATATACCCACTGAGGTGCAAAAAATAAGGAAAAAAGGCAAAAAGAAAGCCTGATACAAAAATCTCCAACTATAAATCCCATGTAGGTGAAGGAAAAAAACTAAAAAATCCTAGTCAGGGTGCAGGGCCACCACATAAAAATCTCAGGCAGAGCAGCAAGAGAAAAAGCTAAGGGGATAATTTAAATTCAGAGCCACAAAATTACTGAAAGAGAACTTAAGGAACACCAAGTCCAACGTGCCCTGTTTTTCAGATGAGGAGATCATCCAGAGATGTTGGATGAAATCAATCACACCATCCAAGGAGAGCTAGAACCAGTGTTGGAACCTGGAAGTTCTGAAGACCAATCTAGCATTCTTCCAAATACACTATGCTGTCTTTCTAAATAAATAACTTAACCACTCAAGGGAAGTGATCAGCTTTTCACCATTTCCCCCGAAGATGGCGCACACGGAAATGAAATTACACTGCAGCTTAAGTAACTGTCAGATACTTCCCATATGTCCAACGTCAAACTAGTGAATCCTTCTCACCAATCTTCCCCAAACTGTTCCTCCCCCAATCTTTCCCATCTCACTAAATTCACCCAGTTACTCAAGCCAGAAACCTAAGAACTCATCCTTGATTTCTTTTTCCCTCACCACCTCCCCATTCCTATTTATTAGCAAATCCAGTTTGATTCTAAAACAAAAATTAAAATATCTCAGAACTGTATTACTCTCAACTGAACTTCTTCAACAGCCTTCCAGCTGGTCTTCCTGCATTCTACTCTTGCCCTATTATTCCAATCTACTATACAGGCAATAGTGGGAGTTTTAAAAAGCATAGATGGGGTCATATCCCTCCTGATGGAGTTTGGATGTGTTGTCCCCACCAAAACTCATGTGGAAATTTTTGATCCCCATTTTGGCAGTGCTGGAAACTGATTGAGTCATGGGGGCGGATCCCTCATGAATGGATTAATGCTCTCCCTGGGGAAAGAGGGGTAGTGAGTGAGTTCTAGCTCTATTAGTTCCCGCGAGAGCTTGTTGTTTAACTCGCTCTTGCTTCCTCTCGCCATGTGACCTGCCGGCTGCCTGCCACTTTTCCGCCATGAGTAGAAACAGCCTGAGGCCCGTGCCAGATACAATTTCTGTTATTGCAACCCAAAATGGACTAATACACCTCCCTTGCTTAAAACCCTTCAATAACTTCTCATTGCAAACAGTATAAAATACAAAGTCCTTACAACAGCCTATAAGGCTTTGCCCTATCTGTACCGCTCATCTCCAATCTCAAGTCATCTTCTCTATCACTGACTGTTCCAGCCACAATAGTCTACTCTCATTTCCTAAAAAAAGGTCAAACTTGGGCCTGCTTCAGCCCCCACACACAGTACTCCTCCACCTGAAACAGTTCCCCACCTTCACACAGCTTTCTTCTGCTCGTTTGTCAGGTTTCAGCTTATATGTCAATACATCAAAGAAGACAATTTCAATCTCCCTATTTAAATAAGGTGGACTTCCTTTCACATTTAATCTCTATCTCATCCCCTTTTTTCCTTCATATCACTTGCCACAATTTGTAATCATTATTTAATTGTGTTTGGTCTGTCTTCCTCACCAGAATGTAATTATAACAATGCCCATCAGTTTTACTCATCATTGTATTTCCAACTTAAAAAATAATGGCCTGGTACCTCTTACTAAATGTTTATTACATAAATTAATTAATGAATGAACCTCTGTATATGCCTCAGTGTCCTGACCTATAAAATGGGGAATAACACCTTCTTGGGAGGAGACAGAGACGATGCATGCAAACCTTCTCACAGTATCTGTCTGATGGTAATGACAACTACCTTTATTTATAAATGTAGAAAATATACTATCTATGCTACATAAAATAGGTAAGAGCAAACTACTTCACATTTGTGAGCCTCAGTTTCAAATGAAGGGGTCAAAGTGACCAGGGCTTTTCAACTTCAGCACTACTGACACTGTACACCAGAAAATGCCTTGTTATGGGGGCTGTCCTATACATTATAAAATGTTTAGCAGCATCCCTGGCCTCTACCCACTAGATGCCAGTAGCACCCCTTCTCCCTCAGTCATGACACCCAAAATGTCTCCAGACATTGCCAAATGTTCTCTAGGGGGCAGAATTGTCCGCAGTTGAGAACCACTAAACTAGATGATTGCAAAGCATTAATATTCAATATGTTTAAAACTAATACCAATCAACCTGACAAACACAAACTACCAATAGTTCAAACTAAAACAACAGTGAATCATGAAAAACAGAAAAACCCATTAACAGTTAATCAATTGAACCCCCCAGAATACCTCCAATGTGACAGTGACACAGTAATTCTCTCATTAATTGCTAAAAATAAGTAACAAGTTTTTAAAGACTCAAATTTCCACATAAAATAGAAATCTTCTAAGAATACTATAAATTCAGAGAGGAAGATGAAATAAAACATTACAACAAAGATCTAAGGCAAGCTTAACACTGCTATTTCTGGTTAGAATCAGAAGTCAAAAACAGATGTATTTACATAGCTTACTGATCTAGTAAGAAATACTGAAAGTGGTGAAATATTGCAAGCTCTACCCCGAATACAGAAATAAAATAAGACTATCTACTATCACCACCTCTATTTAGTACTGTATTGGTGGTTCCAGTGTGATAAAGAAAAAAAATAAAAATATAAAGATTGGAAGAGAGAAGTAAATTGTCATCATATGTAGATGGTACAACCATCTATGTAGAAAACACAGTCCCAAAGACCCTACAAATAAATGATTAGAATCAGCAAGTAAGTGCAAGAAGATTGCTAGATCTAAGGTTAACACACCAAAAAATTAAATTTCTATGTATTAGCAACAAGCAATTAAAAATGAAATTTAACAAAATAACATTTACAATAGTATCAAACAACATGAAATACAATAATTAATTTAACAAAATATGTCTAATATCCATACTCTAAAAACTATAAAACGTTGAAGACAGAATGCAAAAAATAAAAACCTAAATAAATGGAGATACATTTCATTTTCATAGACTGGAAGATAAATTATTGTTCAGATATAAATTCTACCCAAATCCATAGATTTAATGAAGTATCACTCTAACTCCCACCATGCTTTTTTTTTTTTTGTAGAAATTAACAAATTGATTCCAAAATTTATATGGAAATACAATGGATGAAAAATAGCCAAGATAATCTTAAAAAAGAATAAAGTTGAAGGATGTATACTACCAGATATAAAGGCACAGTAATGAAATGTGGACACGTGTAACAATGTGGAATAGCACAAGTACAGATAAAGAATCTAGAAACAGAGCCACACATATATAGCCACTTGGGTTATGTCAAAAGGACAACTGCAATTCAGTGAGGGGAAAAGGATCTTTGCAATAAATGTTGCTGGGACAACTGGATATCTACAAAAAAAAATTAACTCTTACCTAATATAATTCACAAAAACTAATTCAAAATAGATCTTACACCTAATTGTTAAAGGTAAAACAATAAAATTTGCAGAAGAAAACACAGGAGAATATATTCATGACCTTGAGGCTGGGCAAAAATTTCTTAAGCAGAACAGAAGAAAGTACTGACAAACTAGACTACATCAAAATTAAGAACTTCATGTTCTCATACTATTAAAAGAGTGAAAAGGCAAACCACAGACAGGGATAAGATATTTGCACTATAAATATTCAGCCAAAGACTCGTACACGTAACACACAAAGTACTCATACAAGTCAATGAGAAAAAGATAACCCAATGAGAAAAGGCAGAAGATTCGAATGGGGACATCACAAAAGAAGATATCCAATGGCCAATAAATATATGAAAAGGTTTCAACAACATAAGTCATCAGAGAATTACAAATCTAAACTCAGTAAAATAGCACTATTCTAATCAAACAGAATAGCTACAATAACACAGACTGGTGAGAGTGTGGAGCAATTGGAACTCTCATTTGTAGCTAGTGAGAACATATTACTTGGTACAATCACTTTGGAAAACTGTGTGGCAATATTTACTAAAGCTAAACAATTCCTATCCTACTATCTAGCAATTTCACTTCTAGATATACACTCAAGAGAATTAAATTCACATGTCCCCAAAAGACATGTTCAAGAATGTTCATAGCAGCTTTATTCACAACAGCCAAAACTGGAAACAAATGCGCAAATGCCCATTAACAGCAGAATGAATAAATAAATTGTGGAATATTCATACAATTGATTACTACTAAACAGGAAAAGGAGGAGAAGAAGGACGAGAAACAAAACAAAATACAAAGTTCTGCTATGTGCAACAACTTGGATAAATCTCAAAAACAGAAAAAAATGCTACAATTGTATGATTTCATTCATATGAAGATCAAGAACTGGCAATACTGATGAAAGTCAGAGCGGTGGTTACCTTGGGGAAGGAGTGGTACTGATTGGGAAAGGGAACTTTCTACGGTGCTGGAAATGTTCTGTATCTTGATCACAGTGGGGGTTACCTAAGTGTATCTATATGTAAAATTTTATTGAGTTGTGTACTAACAATTTACATACCTTATTGTGCGTGTTATATCTCAATTTAGAAAAATCAGTAACAGAATACATTTTTGTGGCTTATTCACCTGAAACTTTTATGTAGAGTAGCAAGGGTTGCCTTGATCAAAGAATATGCCCAAATTACAAGATAAGAGCAGTGACTCTGATTACAATTTTCAAATTTGTGTACAAAGTTCTCTGCATACACAAATGAAATGCTTTAAATAACTCAAGTTTTTAAGTCTCAAACAATTTCTTATCTCCAAAGTATTATATTTTTATAATATGAACTTTAACTAAGAAGACTGCATAGCAGTCAGCGCTTTCAAAAATGGAAAAAAAAAACCCCAGAAATATTTCTAATTTGAGTCCTGCTGCCACACTGTTCTGGAATTCCTCATGCCCAGGGCACTAAATACTTTGCAAAGATTCAGGAGTTACCGTACAAATTCAGCAATAACTGAGGCCATTATTGTTGATTCCTTCCCCCTTTTCTCTTCTTCATTTATTAAGGATTTGAATATACTGGAGTAACTAAACTTGTTATTTTTTCTTAAGAGATGGGGAAAAACAAGCAATGCAACATTCAACAGAAACCATTTATGGTGATAAGAATCTCCTCCTGACAAAAAAACACAAACTTCCGCATATCTCTAAGACTTTTAGAGAACGCTCAGACTCTAAACAATTATAGGAAATACCTCATTAACAAACTTCAAAACATTATTCTTAAACAGCCTTCACCTATATATTTTAAATGTGAAAGTTGTATTGTCATTTATCTCCAGGTATAATGACATTTTAATAAGCTCCTCTAGAAAGTGGAGAGCAGTTGCTCTTAATTGTGGGAAAAAACCTTTAATTTTTTTCTAGGTTAAGCAACTCCACACAGTTTACTCCCCAAATTCCTTTGACCTGGCAACTATACTTCCAGGGGAAAAAATCATAAGGAAAAAACATAAATACTGCTCAACAAACATGTTTTCAGAAGTTTTTAAAAGCTAATTTCAAAAACTTGGAAATAATAAGAGGAAACTCATGGCTAAACAATTTATTGTGCTTCTTAAAATGGAATACGCTGTAGAAATCAAACATGTTTTAGAATAATATTTTAAAATGTGGAAAAACATGCACAATATATTGTTGGGTTTTTAAAAAGCTGGTTACCACATAGCACATATACATTCTCATTTTGTATAAATATGTATGTACACAGAAATAGATAAACTAGCTATGTGCTAAAACGTGATCTGTGCTTCTCTTTAGGTGGCATAATTACAGGTGATTTTCAGTTTATTCTTTTTTGACCATTTAAAATTTTCCACAACGAAGACATATTATTTTTGTGATTAGATATGTTTTAGTCTTGTTAATACTAAGTTCAGGCTAGATTATTAAGTGATCTGTTTACTCAGTCTTCCTCCTAATAGTGATGATAAAATTTAATTATAATTGGTCCATTCCCTAAATGCTCAAGCTTTGGTTTTCTAATTCAGGTCAAACATGAAAAGAGACCTTAATACACATTAGTAACACAGCTATGAAAATCAATGAACTAGAGCTATGAATATTCATATTGATGAATCATACAATATTACCAGGGAAGAAAGCAAATTGATAAATACATACTGTATAAAACATGCAAAAATAATACTATATACTGTTCAATAGGGATACATACATATATATATTTTACAAGTATAAAGAAATACATGAAAATGATAAACACTAAATTCATAATTCTGATAAACTATATGTGTCCTGGGTGATAAAATTGGGGAGGAAAAAGTAGAGGATATCAAATGTGTTGATAATTTCTATTTCTTAAAATAGTTGAAAGACATATGGGTGTTCACTATTTTATTCTTTATATCTTTTCGTATTAGGTGAAAGGAAAAAAGCTAACAATGGCTCTTAGGATTTCAATGTTTTATAGAATCCATATGCAAATCATATTTATTCCTTATTAATGGTTCATATCCTTTCCCAAAATCAATTCTTTAAAATCCATTGTCAATTCTTCAGGCATTTAAGACTGATTGGACTAGGCATTTTGGGGAAGCCTACTCACTAAAAACACAATAAACAAGAGGCAGTGTAATGTGAAGGTTGTTGTATCTGCTTGATGCAATGTGGCCCTGAAGCTGACATTCACGGATGCTACAAAATGGGCTTTAGAATCCAGTGTTTGTTCTCATTATCAACCTGAATAGTAATTTAAATAATCGGTCGTTCATTTGAGATGTCTGTATTTGCCACACACAGTCCAAACAGCAGCAGTCACTGGTTGGAAGGCACAGTCTCTGTGGAAACATCAATATGCAAAGAAGGGCAAGACCTAACGTCCTTCTGTTAACTCTCCACCCAGCTGTTAAGTGCCTTTGTGAAATTAGAGTTTGACCTATAAGTGCACTGTAATGCTTTAAAATGTAGTGTTTAAAAAAATCAATATGGTTGGGAAAGTGTACTAATTAGACAGCATCCGAGCAATTACAAAGTCAGTATTATGTCAACATACATTTTTATTACCCTGAGTCTAGTATTCATCTAAGAGAGACCTCCCAACTTCCTATTAAATATGTCCTTTCCAAATTACCAGCTGAAATCAATCGATACTTTCTCCTTGAATTCTGTGGTTAAAGAAATGAATAAAAGATAGTAGGGGTAAATTCGCAAGTAAGAAGTACTAGAAGGTTCTCCATTTTAAATGGAAAATGATTTGGGTAAAATTGTAGACCTTACTTAAGGAGCTGGTGACATAATCCGCCTCAGGACGCTAACTGAAGTAGGTGAAACAGAGGAAACTTTAACACCAGATACCCTTCAAATAATCTGGCATAGCAGGGGATATCCAGGAAATAACTATAGTAAACAGACACTGAACAACTGTAAAAAGTGAGTTTGCTTCTTTTAAACAAAGGCTTGACTATCACAGTGATCAAGAGGGTCACAAATAAAAGTGCATCAAGTAGCTAATGGTTTCCATTAACTGAGGATCTAAAATTAACGTGCACACAGGGAAAAGGGGGCTGTTCTCAAAGTGGTATTTCTGCCAACACAGATTTTTACATGACGACAGCCATTTTCAAGATTGACAGCAAAAAATGTGCCCAGATGTACAAAACTGATAGTTTTAAAGTTTCCTACAACATTCTGATTCTAAAATATATACATCAAGAAATGAATTCTACATAAAGTATAAGTTGGAATGATTCTGATAGATCCTTGTACTAAAATAATGGGTTTTTTAAACTAACACAATTCTTCCCCCCCACCCCCCCACTCCTCAAAGAATGATTTTTTTATACCATTCTGGCAGTTAAATAATAAGACTTAACCAAGGCACTAAAAAAAACAATTTTTTTTTTTAAAGCTAGTTGAATATATCCCTATGCAACACTTTGAACTATTTTCTGGTCATAAATTCAAACATGAATTATACTATTTAGAGGTTTGACAAGAAATAAAAGGCAAGATTTGAAAAACGAAAAATCCAAGGGAAAAAATTACAATCTCACTCTATAGCAGATTGGCAGGTAAATTCTGATCCAATTTATCTTAGCAAGTATGAGAAGTAGTATGCCACCTTCCTTTTGGAAGCAGTAGCAAAAAAGTTCATAAAAGTGAAATGTTCACAGTAACTGAAGATTTATACATGTTATGTGTTAGTTGTGTTTCTACCAACAGCCATGGGAACATCTCCACTTGGATATCCCATAGGCCAAACAGCCCCAGCCTAAGTTCATCACCTCCTAACCCCAGATGGAGTGTTCTTTATCTTACTTGCTCAGATTAGAAATCTGGATGGTCTCCATGACTCACTTTTCTTCTTCACCCCCTACACCCAATCATCTAGCAAGTCATGCTGATGCTATCTGAACCTGTGTTTCTTATTCCTACTGCTGCTATTCCAGTTCAGACCATCATTATCATTCACTGTAATTTCTTTGAAAGTATAATCAAATGTGTCAACTCTTTTTCACAGTCTGGACTCTCACTGGAGAATCACATTCATTGTCTTTGGTGGATTAGCCTGATGCTATTTTTCTTCAGAGATTATCATAGTCAATGGAGACTCAGAGGAGTAATAATAAAATATAAAACTGCTAGCTTTAAAAGTTGCAATTTTATTTTGAATTTCTGCTCCAGAATTATTGATTCTATAAACCAGAAAAAACTCAATGATCATCACTTTTTAACATATTTATCATCTTAAAAAAACTGAGTCAAGATACTAATAAATATTTTTCGATTTTGATCTTGAAATGGTCTTGAAGATATCTATCCTCATGCACAATCTAGGTGGCCAGAGAGTAAAACAAATAAAACCTTATATAACAAAGACTAAAGAAGGAAGAAGGGGAGTATATAATCAGATGAAAAACAAATAGCTAGATTTACCGGAATGCTTGATTCAAAATTTGATAATGAAAATGTTCTGGTGCTAATCCTATGACCACAGCATTAGGATCACTTGTTTGTATTCCTGGAAATGGAAAAAAAAAAAAAAAAAGATGTAATTGTTGAAAAGTGCAATTAAAAGCAATGTTACATTTTATCACAAAGTAGTTTTAGTCAATCAAGTGCAAATTTTTGCTGTAGCCATAAACTAAAGTGTAAGAAATTATACTGTCCAATGTACTTTGGAAGTATAAGAGAAGAAAGGGGTGGGGGGGAGAGCAAGAAATAGGGGTGGGAGGTAGGAGAGAGAGAGAGAGAATGAAAGAAACAGACATTCATGCATGCACACACACACACACACTCAGAGAGACAGAGAGAGTTTCCTAATATTTTTCCATATTCCTTGTACATAGTTTTACTGTTACTCAGTAACTAGACGATCTGAATTGAAAATTGTAACCTGATGTTTTCCAACAAGTAACAATTTCTAACTTCAAACGGCTTTACTGATTACAATCAACAAGAACAGCCACGAGTTCCCTATGAGCTATTAGATCAATAGCAACTGATGAGGGACTGGGAATCTATGAGGTAAGGGAAATTAGACTTTCTAATTGACACAGATGAGGTTACCACATGCATGATAAATACAGAATGCACTGTCGATTCTACAAGTTTTCTACATGATGCCTAATCTTTTAGCTTCACAAATATTTCATAATAATAGCACGTTTTAAGGCCTTGGTATCTGATAACAGGACTTCAGATATGACAACCAAACAAGAACATTCACCATCACAGTGGTTAGTCTGATTAAAGGTTCTGTGGATTATCCATATGCCAATTCCTATTTGCCTCTCTTATTGTCTGCAGATACTCAGGCTTTCTGATTTCCTTCTTACCAGTAGCCACGAGTATTGAGTAAAGTCAGTTAGTTTGTTGAAGGAAGAAAATAAAATTGTTGGTTACAGTAAGAGCTGCAGTTTTTTTTGTGTTAATTCTTTTTATCTCCATTTACCACTAGTGAAGATATTCAATATTAGCAAAGATATTTCCATTCTCTTCAAAAACCCATCTACCTTGGGTATTTTCATGTATATAAAGATGTTGCAAGTATAGTCTAGACTGAATGACAAAGATTTCTCCCAGACCAGGGACTCTGCTTATGCATTCCAACTCCAGCACACTGCTAAAAACAGCTCGAGTCTTAATATTCCTCAAAGTCAAAAGAGAAAAATCTGATTAAAAAATCGTTTTGTGATCTTTCAGCTCAGCCAGAAGCATAAATACATTGGTGACAGAATGAATTTGCCATTATTTTGTTGCCCAGTTTCTGAATATCAGTCTCATAATTAGGGAATTCACTAGATGATAAGGCTTGCTGCGAGGCAGAGGCTTTCCCTACAGAGGCTGAGAGTAGCAGATACTTTTCACTCTCCCCACAGAGGCTAAGAGTACCAAATATTTTTCCAGCCTCCTTTGCAGCTAAGGATGCTGGCATGCGACTGAGACTCTGCCAATCAGAAGCCCCCACCCTGGGCTTTGAACTGGGAGCTTAACACAAAGAAGCAGGAAGTGTCTCCTCTGAAGAGGTGACTATTGATTTTATCAAATTCTGAAGCAGCAGTACCAGCTGACACATGTGGTCTCCAGTGCCAGTTGCCCTGGTCAACAGGAAAGGTAGGTTAAATGCTTGTTTTATTCCCTTAATTTATTAATTTTCAAAGTAATGGATTACTACCCTAGTAACCTCCAACAGTGACCAGTGAGTTTTGTGGGGCTGAGTATCATTTTGAACTCATGGCTTTTTATATATATGACGTGTTTTAATCCACTACAATCATTATTCTTTTTGATACTCAATTATCCCTTCAAGTTGGCTCCGGTGTTCTATAGACATGACTTCACTAGTGTTCAGTAGTGTCCATACTAACACAATGAGCTATCCTAGACTCATCCTACATGCCTGCCCAGATCTGGAATTAGTCATTTCTCCAAGGAAATGTAGTAGACATCACAGTCTGAGTAATGAGTCGTCATGGCTTTCAGGCCTTTTCAGTGCAAAATTAGGATACATATTCTTTAAGAGAAAAAAGGAGCTGATTATGATATTTTCAATTCAAAGTTATTAATACACAGCTTTTAATTAACTTATTTTTATATTTGTATCTTTTTTCACTTACACTTAAAATCTTGGGTCCTAAGAATACTTACATAGTTACTGCTTTGCTTTATTCTATATCTATAATTTTAAAAATAACAATACCAATATTACTAATAACAATAATACTACTGAATACAGTTTAAGATTTCTTTGTGGTTCTTTTGTCCTTAGAATTTATCCCACAATGAATAAATAGGTAAAAATAACTGTATTTTAAAGTCATTTGAAGTAACAGTGGTTATATGACCAACTTGATATAAAGTTAAGTTCATTTCCATTTGTTTTTAGTTCTTAGGGGCTGACTTTTTACTTTTTAATTGTCTTAATTATGTAAAATAGTTACATGAATAGGTTTCAAAGTCAAAAGTATATAACAGAATACTTTTAGAGAAGTCTCCTCTTTTGATCTCCTCCTCTTCTCTCCCTTACGCTTTAGTAACCATTTTTATTAGTTTTTCATTTATCCTTCTTTGGCTTCCTTTTACAAATGTAAGACAAATACATATGTATATCTATTTCCCTCTCATTTTCCTACACAGAAAATGTGTAAGGTTTTCTATACCTTACTTTTTTCACTTAATATATCACTCCTTATCAGGAGACAGCACTCTTCGTCATTACTTATTTTCAGCTACAAAGCATTCCATTTCGAGAATATATCATAGTTTATTCAATCAGTCCCTTTCAGTGAACATTTGAGTTGTTTCCAATCTTTTGTTATTACAAATAAGGCTATAATGAATAACCTTGTTCATATGCCATTGTGTACTTTCGTAACTATGTTGTAGAAATGGATTCCTACAAGTGCTGCTTCATATGTAATTTTGTTAGCTACTGCCAAATTCCTCTCCGGAAGAGTTGTGTCATTTTATATTTCTTTCAGCATTCAGATCCTTTTAATAAATTTATTTTCTGTTTAATTCAGCCAAAGTTGGTTTCTGTTTCTTACAAATAATAATTCTGATTGAGACACTGGTATATTTTCTATTAGTACAAGTTTTGAGGTTCTGCCCAACCGTATATCCATGCTGAACTTCTCTAATCATTATTTGTAAAGCCATCACATGGCTTTGCAATGAATATACTTATACCCATTTTTCTATATTGTATTATTTCACTCTGAATATCATCTACAACAAGAAGCAATGTGTCAAGCTTCATAAAACTTTATTTTTCCAGAATCTGTTAATTTTTCCAAAGAGAAAAAACAATTTTATTTTCTCTTGATTGAAAAATATTTCATGTTCATTGTAAAAACTTCACACTGTTCAGAATGACATCTATTTTTAAACAAGGAGCTCTTGGTTTATCTCATTTAATCCACATTGATACAGTGGCTCCTAGACTGAGGATTTTAAAACTCAAAGGAGTTTTGACTTGTGTTTTTTCAAACCGTGGGTCATGATCCATTAGTAGATTGTGAACCTAATTTGGAGGGCTCTAAGCAGTATCAAAATCAAACAAACAATTAATTAAACCAGATAGAAAATAGAGTACATCTTGTACAGTAAGTATTGCTTAATATATATAAACACACACATATATATGTACTGGGATACTATGTAATGTGTTTCTCTTATTGTGAGTTGCAGTAAAAAAAAAGTTTAAGAAATACCGATTTAGATTCAAACTCTATCAATATTGTCGACCATTTCAATAATAACGGGGAAATCAGAATAAACACCTTGAAATACCCAGTTTTAAGAATGACTTATAAGTAGATATGAAGAACTAATTTTTAAATCTTTCTGAATTTCCCTCACCTTTGAAATCAGGTAGTGCTCGATCATCAATTAGCAGCATGGGCCTGACCTGTTTCTGCTCTACTAAACTTCTGGCTGCAGTCAGAGATGTGAATATTTCATCTTCGGAAATGTCAAACTCCAATTTTTTCAACCTTTCCAGTAGGTCTTGCTTGCTCTCTTTGGTCGTGTTGGTCACAAACCTAACCATTACAGAAGTACTACGTAACCTGGAAAAGTAAAATTCAGAAGTCAACAGGCAGCTTTTATATTTTAGCCCCATAAAAACTCCTAATTTGGTAGAACTGTGCCACATGTTAGAAGCTGAAGGATAACTCACTGAGTGTTTTTATGGGCAAAGTTTTTAAATCTATCCAGCATTGCTTACAAATTATCTGCAATCTGTGAACAGCTTCACCACTAAAGGCTGCAAAGTTAAACTGTAAAAGCTTTTTCTGAGGGCCTTATATATTCTCTCACTGCATTTTACTGCAGAGTTTAGTAAAGAAGCAAAAAACAAAGCTTAGTAACCACTGTGCTCACAGAATATGAGAAGTGAAAGTTTTCTTAGAGATCCTGTACAGCCCTCTCTTCTTTAAGATGAGAAAATTGAGGCCTAGAGGAGTTAAGTGACTTGCCAGCTTTATACACCTGGGAGGCAGTAGAGCTGAGACAAGAACTCTGATCTTCTGTGTCATGGTATAGTGTTTGATCGCCTATACTAAGAGAACAGAAGAAACCTCTGGATATTATCAGAGATTAACTAAACCCTAATATGTTGCTAAGTTTATAAACAGAAACTACCTGGACAGCTCAAAGAAACATTCTGTTTTTATAGACTAAAATATGTCTTCCCTTGAACTAGTTACATACAGGATTGATTTGATTCCATGATCTGCTTTTGAAACCTAATCTGGCAATCTAGTATCAGAGAAAAAATTCATGATAGCCTTCTTTAAAAATGAAAATTATGTCCTTGATCCTAGTGTTTTAATCGAAAATCTGAAAATAATTTTAATTTAGCTAGAATTTAGAATTTAATATTAATGCTCTGTTGCTTTTTATTTTATGCTTTCTCCAAAAGGCCGCAAGGCATAAAAACACTAATCACAATTTAAAACAAACAAGCAAATAAAACAGAAAAGATATTTTAAGTATTTTACCCAAAGAACATTAAATAAATTTATATAATTAAGTAATTCACTATAATCATGATTATCTCTATAATACCTGTGTAGTCATTTTTCTCCAAAACACATAAAATTTGGTGATTTATCTCTCAAAATTGATTACTTGAACATAACTATTATCTTAAAAATGAACAAGTGTTAGTACTGAAATAGCCACAGAATTTTTGATGAGTTTCTTAAAAACGTTTTGTTTTACTCGTCCCTCAACTTCTCGTAGTCTATTTGTTTCTATAGAAACCAAAACTGGCAGTGCCACTACAGTGACTTCTTTGGGATAAGAACCTGCTCAGTAACAGAAAAATCTGTAGGCTCTTGCCCCTCCAGAATGGCAGGCTCATAGTTTACAAAGCTACTTAAGAGGGGTCAGTGTTCACCAGAAATTAAAAGATTTTTCATTCAATCCAGAGTAGAAAGCTTATCTTTAAAGCAGTAAAAGTTCTATCCAATGGGAGCACACAGATCAACAGATGTCCTTTCTCCTAGAAAGCCTAACTCAGAGAAAGACCATACCAAGGAGTCAAGAGAAAGTCCAACTATGCAAGTGATTTTCTTCTGACTTTAAACAACAGATTATCCACCATTTCTCCACCTATAAAATGAACATCATGACTGCCAACTAAACTGATGGCTCCCAACTGATGCCTACCAAGATATACAAATCTGTATTTCCTGAATTCCCCAAATGGAAAGTAAGCTCACTGAAAGTGTGAAGTCTGTGTCAATGTTTTGCCCTAACACCTGGTACTGTGACACTAGTCACTAGATTTTCTGATTAAGAGCATACTATGAACATTTTATGGTTCGAAAATGACAAGCACCACATGCTGAGTATTGCTGTTTTGAAAACTACTCTAGATTACTCTAGGATAAAGGTGCTTAATACCAGTTACTACTTCCGCTGTGTTGATGGGTATTTTTTTCAGGACACTCAGAAGCAAACATTCACATTAAATTCACTTTCATATGCTTTTACTGTATATCCCTAGTTTGTATTAGACTGTTTAATATTGTGGTTGGTACATCAGAAATATAAGACAGTACTTAGCCTTTGAAAGCATTAAATTTGTTGAATACTTCTAAAATTTCAAGTCCTTTAGTTAAATTTTATTTGAGCAGTTACACACTCAATGCTAGATCTTAGAACAAGCAGCAGGGGGTAGAAATATGCGTGCGTGCGTGCGTGCGTGTGTGTGTGTGTGTGTGTGTGTATGTGTGTGTGTGTGTGTTTCATTCTGTGATTCCAGGATTCATTTGTGATTTTTCCAATGCTATTTATTCCACATTTTAAAATCTTGAGTTTTCATTCCCAAATTTACATTACTGATTTAGAGACATACATACATAAAGAGCCAGAAGAATAGATTAGATGAAAAGGCCAAGCCTAATAAAGCTTAGAGAACAATGTTTGGAGGACATTATAATGCATACATCTTCCAGCTAAACACACTGCTGTCCCCATATATGTGGTAAGCTGGTGAAATGCTGTCTCAAGGCCATCCATTTAGCTAATGATCTGCCTTGGTAAAATGGCACTTACAAACATATTTGTCAGCTGAACCTGGAGGATAGCTTGCCTTTTAAGAGCTTCCTGTGCTCCTGGCACAGCTGCATCTTCAATGTGAAGTGTGCCACTGAGATCCACCAAAACAGCTTTTAATGCACGGCGTGCTGCCATCCTTCATTCCCTAGGAGAGAGCAAATGAAATTAAAAATACAGTTTAGGAAACAATGGACAATTAAAAACTGGTAAGTCTTCAAAAATATCACTCCTATCCAGAAACTGCTTAGTGTTAAGCTGCTTTTGGGAAAAAAAAGAAAATGTTTTTAAAAATCAAAAATCCAGAATTTGTTTCATAAAACTTTTACAGTACTTAGAGTTCTTTTTTTAAATCACGAATTCAAACTATAGGAAGGGAAATGCTAAAAGAGATGCTGCTATCTACTTTCAGGTTTTTAAAAATAACTCTTTGGTTAACAATTCAATCATTTATTTTATTTTTAAATATGAGTTTAATGCACTGTCAAGAATGGGTGGATGGAAGCACTAAATCATTAGCAAGGTCTTCTTCACCTTTGGTTACATATAATGAAAATGTTCTAATTGTCCATCTCCACTGCTATATTCTGAAATGGCATATGTGGCCAAGGAGCTACCAGTATTTACAGGTCACTGAGGAGGAAATTTCAAGTTTTACAGTAATTTAAGTAAGAAGATAATTTATTTCCCTTACAAAGTGCAGCTTTCCTTTTTGCATATCTTCTCTTTAAAAAATTTCTATTATGAGCTGTATCATGTAGCATATAAGTACTCTATGACAATTAATAAGAGGGTGGGTAAGAATAGTAGGGAAACTAAAGAGAAGGGGATGGGACTTCATTTTCTTAAATTCATTAATTCATTTATTCATTCAGTCATTTCTTCTACTTATTCATTTGTTTTTATAATGAAATATGTCAGACATACAAAAAGGTATTAAGGATTAATACAACAACCCCCTTTATACATCATACGGCTTCAGAAATAAAACATTACTGATATAGTTGGGGCCCTCTGTGTACCCTCTCTGATCTGATTGCCCTTCTTCCTCTGCCACTCTCCTGATTTTGATATATTCAAATCTCTGTGTTAAGTATATTGTGTACACCTAGCAACTTGGTTTATCACTCCACCTTATGTCTGTGAGATGTATCCATGTTAATAGATGCAGCTATATTTCATTTATTTCCACAGTGTATGGTATTTTATCATATAAATATATCACAATTTATCTATCTGTTCTCTTAATCATGGACATCTAGGTAGTTTTGCATATTTTATCACAACGAAGGGTGCTGCTATGAACATCCCAGTACATATCTCCTGGTGGACACAAATGTGAGCATTTCTCTGGGTCTTTTTGAGTCTGAGGGTGTGTGCTCACCTTCACCCTTACAAGATATTGCCAAGTTGCCCTATCCATTTGTATCTTCATAGGGCAAATGTGTACTGAGCACTTACTACGTGTCAGGCCCTGGTATAACAGCAGAGCTGAAGGAGCTGTCTCCTTTAAAGTGAGTAGCAAAGGCAGAAGGTCAAAGCTCAGCTAGAAAGAACCTGGGAAGATATAAGTAGGCAATTACTAAGAATCTCTGAAGAATACTATGGGAAGAGCTTTCAGGTGGTTTATGGGGTCTTACCTGGGGACAGATGGTAGATGGAAGACCTCTCCTAGCTCACTCCCTATGAGGTGCAGTCAAGAGAGCTCAGGGCTGGCAGTTGGCAGGCTCAGGTTTGGCCCTGGTTCTGCCTCAAATACACTGTGTGACCTTGGCCAAGTTTACCTTGTCTAGCCCTAAGTTTCTCCTCAATACTTGGACAGGGAGGCAAGATGAAGCCTTAATCTTTGTCTACCGCCTACAGTCAAGAGATCTGGGCTGAGAGAATCAATGTGTTATATTATGCCCTAGAGCATAATAGAGGATCCCTGAATTTCCTCCAGGCTTCTGGTTTTTAGCGCCTTTGCTCCTTCCATTTCTGCTGAGCATCTTCCCCAGACCCTCCTCCCATTTCAAGTCAGCCATCTCCACACACAAGGTATTGCTATGGGTTTAATGTGTCACCCAAAAGTTCATGTACTGGAAACTTGACCTCCATTTTAACAAGTTTTAAGAGGGTAGAAAATCTGATTATGGTATTTGAAAGGTGGGGTCTTTGAGAAGTGATTGCATCATGAGGGCCATGACATGGATACATGGATACTCTAACTCTTTTGCTCTTGTGATTCTCCATATGATACCCTGTTTGCCACAGGACTCTGTAGAATTCCACAAAGAAGAAGGCCCTCCCCAAATGTACCTCCTGGACCTTGGACTTTCCAGCCTCCGAAACTGAGAAATAAATTCATTACTTTATAAATTACGCAGTATCAGGTATTGTTATAAGCAACAGAAAACAAACTAATACAGGTATAAATATAGAAAATAAATAAAGCTAGAGCAAGCCCCAGAACTGAAGCAAACTGCCGGTAAGCCCTGGCAACTGACTAGCAAACATAAAGGACATCCATCAGGCATCTTGGAGAGAAATGCATTTTCCTGCAGGATAGAGCTATCAGCGTAGGCCGGGCTGGGAGGGAAGCAGAAAAGGGAAGCACAGAGATGGTGCTCCAGCTGGACCCAAGGAACCCACAAACCAAGAGGGCCCCAGGCATGCTCTCTCATGCTGCTCTGTTCCTTACACATGTTCCCCAAAACTAAGCAGGGGTTTCCCCTCAGCAAGCTAGAACCTGGGGCCCAAGTGAGGCAGATGCAGATGGTGGGGGAAGTGAAGCCAAGTGGTGAGGGTCAGACAGATCCAGTGTCAGCTAAGCCTCCATTTCCTCATCTGTAAAAAGGGAAGGGTAAGAGTAAATATCTTCCAGGGTTGTAAGGATTCAGTGAGTTAAGGAGAATGCCTAGCAGTGATAAGTACATAGCAGGAACCTGAAAGAGGTGAGCCCTCTTCCTCCCCACTCGTTTGTAACAGGAAATACCCCTTCAACTCCCCCCACAACCTATGGCCTGAAGCCACAGAGCAGGACAAGTAAGGCACGAGAGAAGCATCTGGGAGAAAGAAGGAAAGTAGAATGAGCTCACATTTATTGGATGCTGTATGTGTTCTGCACTGTGCAAAGTGCTCTGCAGACTTTATCACTTCATTTAAACTTCTCAGCAATCCTATGCAGATGAGGAAATGGACACTGAAAAGTTACTAATTTGTCCATGCTATTAGTTTTGACTTTGAACCATGTTCATGTTTTACACATTCAAATTTAAATTAAACCAGCCCTAAAATAGAAAAACAGAAAGGAAGTAACCTAGCCAAGAAAACTTTTACTCATAATACTCTGATTCTATTCCTTCAAGAGGATATATTTAAAAGACAAAAAGAACTGTAAGGAAACCTTGAACTTTACTTAGTAGGTTTGTTGTTGGTAATGGCAGTGGTAGAGTTCCAAAACTATTTTGTGTGCACTGTAGGATTGAGAAAATGAGTAAACATGTTGATCTTAAAAATCAGGGTTCTCAAGTAGGAGAAAAGAGATATAAACGTGGACTGGAAGGAGAGGAAAAGCCCTGTGGTATTGGTTTGGAATTGTAGGTGTCAGGATGAATTCATGATTTTAAAAAAATGCATGTCTTAGCTCTGTCCACTAAAAGGACCAAGAAGCAACAACACTCTAGTAGTCATGAGCACACTAAGTCCACAAAACCAGGATTGGGGCAGGGAAAGTACAAGAGGAGCCTGGAACACAATGTTTTACCAGATCACAGGTGGGGTTACGGGAGCCAGCTTGAAGGGGTTCCCACCTGCCAAATATGAGGCAATTTGAGCACCAAAATAAAAACTGACAAGAATGAATAACACACTGAACTAAGAAAAAATCAATGAGTCCACGCTAACACTAAAAATATTTATTAAAGAGAAGGGAAAGGGTAAGCTCTTTTACAGAAGAATGCCAATTAATAAATGTAGAAGAAATGCTAGAAATAGAAAATTGACATTTTACAACCACCACAGTAATAACTGATTCAGGCAGAAATCATCAATGAATGCCAAAACCACTGGATGAAAATTTGTTTGCGAACAGTATAATCACCCACGCTCAAAGAATCACCCACAGATTATTACCATTCATTGCAAAGGAAAAAGATTCCTATCGATGTCACCAAAGGCAAAAAAAAAAAAAAAAAAAAAAGAGCTGGGGAAGTGTTTCGGATTAAAGACGTCTGAAGAGACATGAAAACAAAATGCAATACTTGAGGAAAATATAAAACAAATAGAGCAAATATTAACAATTACTGAATTTTGGTGAAAGTATATGATTGTCACTGCACTGTTCTTATGACTGTCTACGTCAAGAGTAGGGGGAAAATAAGCTAATAAGTGATTTCTTTTAAAAATGGACTGAAGGCAAAAAAAAAAAAGGCCATTTTCATACCTAATAATAATAATAGTAACAGTTATAAAAAAAAAAGAAAGAAAATAAACTCATGTATCAAACCCATCCCCAGCTTAAGAATAGCACAGGGCCAATACTGTTGAAGCCTCCTGTTACATTCTCTTCCACCCACGTGGAAGTAATTAGTATTCTGAATTTGTGATAATCATTTTCTTGTTTTTCTTTATATTTTTACCTATTGCTTAGTTTTAACATTTTGGATCATTATAAAAATAAAATCATAATTTATGCATTCTTTTGAACTTTCATGTTTTGCTTAATATTTTATTTCTGACATTCATCCACACTAATGTCTGTCGTATTCTACCAAAACCAAAACCACCTTTTGGGATTCTGACTAGAATTGCACTGAATCTATACAGCAACACCCAGAGAACTGAGATCACTATTATATTGTCACCCTATTCATCAACATGGCATCTCTATTTATGTAAGTTTTCTTAAGAGAGTTTTAAAAAATAGCTACATTAATGCCTTACATATATTTGTAGACATATCTCTATGATTGCTATAGTAAATGTTATTTTATTTTAAATTGCCTTTTTAAACCGTTTAGTGTTGGTATATTGAAATATAATACGTTTTTTGTCATATTCTTTAACCACTCTAAATTTTCTTATTAATTCTCATATTCAGCCTGTAGTTTCTCTTGGGTTTTCTATGTAGACAATAATTATCAACTCCAAGTGACAATTTTGTTTCTTTCCTAATTTCTTTTCCTTTTTATTACTCTAGTTAGGAACTCATGACAAGTGAATAGAAGTTGTGATAGCATGTATCCTCATTTTGTTTCTGATTTTAAAAGAAATGTTTTTAATACTTAATCACTAAGTATGCTTGCTTTATGACTCTTTGTAGATATTTTAGCCAGTTAAGGAGGTTCTCTTCTATTCCCAGTTTGCTAAACGGTTATTGAATTTTTTCCCTTTAAATTGTCAATGTGGTCAATTAATTTTGAAGCAATCCTGCACAAATCCAATTCAGTTCTGATGCATTATTTTTCTAGTTGTTGCTGGATACAAATAGCAAAAGATTAGAAACAACCTAAACAACCATCAACAGGAGGCTAGTTAAATAAATTATGGTATTCGTCAGGTTTCTCCATGTTTACTTTTCTTCCCTTTTCATATTTTTTTTGTGAGTCACTGAAGAGAACAGGGAGGAAACTAAGCTCTACCTCCTAGAAAGAGGAGAATCCTCATATATTATGCGGAATTCTTCTGTACGGAAAATTGGTCTCTTCTTCATTTATTTATTCAATCATTATTATTTATATAATCAGTACAAACTCACGGATATTTATTCTTTTCTTTGGGCTGTAACCTAAGGCTATGTCATTTATTTTGTTGCTCAATTGCTTTAGCTTTGGCCACTAAGACCTCTTTCAGGTTGGCTCTTATGTCTCCAACCTTTTATTTTTTGAGCACTTACTTCCTTGATTTCTGGAATTATATGATGCTCCAGGCTCATCTTATATTTTCCTTTCTCCAGCCTTAGAATCAGCCGTTTTTCTCCAAGGAGTGTTGGTTCCTTTTATTGGAGAACAGTACTTAGAAACCAGCATCTGGGCACTGGGAGTGCTCATTGCTTCTAGGTCCTTATATTCTAGGTAATACAATTATGTATACCAACTCATATATAAACACATAATTATTTCTGCATCTACCCATCTGTATATGTACATTAAGCTAAACGAGTTCATACTGAAGTCTCCAACTGAAATACAGTACTGCAGTGTTCATTCCAGCCTTCCATCCTTATTTGTAGCTTTGCTCTCAGAATGAGAAACGACCCATCATCCATTTACTTATTTGCTCATCTCTGGCATATCTGTAAAGCACTTTTAGACTGCTTACTCTTACCCTCATGAGAAACAAATTTACTAAGGGAAGTACAAAGTTTACATACAGTTCATTTTGTTTTTATCCTTAGTTTCCAGGCAAAACACCACTTTAAAAGTTACTTAGGTCAGCTTCTCCTCCCTATCCACAGCCTTCACAGACGCACATTTGTAATATAGTTAGATTCATTTCACACAGTCTTACTTTCCATCCAGGGTGTCCCATATCCTAGCTGATTTTTTTTTAGAGTTTGCATACATTGATGTTTGTTCTTTGTGATGTACAGTTCTAAAGGTTTTAACAAATGCACAGGCTTAAGTATTCACCACCCTAGTACTATACAGAACGGTTCCTCACCCTAAAAATTCCTCTGTATATCCCCTTGTAGGCAACTAATTTCCCCTCCACTAACTCCTGGCAACCAATGATCTGTTTTCCACAGTTTTGTCTTTTTCAGAATGTCTTACGAGAAGAATCATACAATATGTAGACTTTTAGGTTGGTTTTCTTTCCCTTAGAAAAATGCATTTAAGATTCATCCATGCTGTTGCCTGAACCAATAGCTAATCCCTTCCATCACTGAATAGTATCCCATTATATGGATGTATCACAGTCTGCTTATCCATTCCCCTGATGAATTTCATATCAGTTGTTTCTGGTTTTCAGTAATAATGAACAAAGCAGTTATAAACATTCGCGTACAGGTTTCCGTGTTAACATAAGTTTTCAATTAATTTGGGAAAATACCTAGGGGTGTGACTGCTGGATTCTATGGGAAGAATATGTTTAATTTTATAAGAAACTACCAAACTATTGTCCAAAGTCTACACCTGTTTTTGTATGGCCTGCAAGGTGAGAATCGTTTACATTTTCAGATGGTTGGGGAAAAAAATCTAAAGAATAATAATATTTTATGACACATGAAAACAATATGAAATAGAAATTTCAGTTCCATAAAGTTTTTCATTTTGTCAAAAGTATGTAGAATAAACTTTTCTATCCTGTTACATACAAGGGTCCTTTAAAAAGTTTATGGAAAGATTCATATTATCTTTCAATTCCATTTTCCACGAACTTTTTGAAGGACTCCTGTATGTACCTACATAACATTTTCAATTTTGTCTCTTGGCCTGCAAAGTCTAAAATATTTACTACCTGGCCCTTTGGAGAAGAAGTTTGCCAACTCAGTGTTTGGGGAAGGGATTCATACTGGGGAAGGAAGGCAAAGAAAAACAAAGACAAAAACAAATCCCCAAACTAGCAAACTAAACATCCCTAATTCCAGCTATAGAGATATATACATAACATTATGCCCTATATGGTCACAGAATGTGAGTACATGAGATCTAATGGGAAAAGAAAACAAACCCCAAACTTGTATATACTTCTATTAAAACTGTGGGGGAAAAGATAGGCTTTGAGGAGAAAGAAAAATAATGAGGAAAATACATATAAGTATATAAGAGTAAAAGAACAGACCATTAAGCAAGTATTTAAGTAATGAAGGAAAAAGAATGTTACAATGAAAAAGAATCTTCAAGATCATTTGCTCTCAAAACACCCCTCATCCCTATCTACACACACTAGTTTTATACCTGGGAAAACCAAAGCCCAGATATTATCTGTATAGATATCACCTTTCCTTGAGGATGATGGTACCAGATGAAGAAATTGCCAACACAAAGATCTGTTCCTAAATTTGCCTTCTAACTTTTTTTTCTAAATGGTCAATGTGCCTGACAAACTATTCTTTAGTAAAACAGAATTTGCCTCCCCTATAAAGAATTTATCAGACATAACACATAAATATTAAGTGAATCTTTGACACATTATTTATAATGCACCTATTAAATCAGTGCAAAGAATTATGTTATCAATAATGTATGAAATTATACATACAAAAGGAATAAAAATTTAATGAAAAAATTTGAAAGCACGTTCCAGAAGCTACAGTTAAAAGAATATTGCCAAGTATCTTCCAGTAATATTTTCTCACCACAATAAAAACACAACTATTCATAATGCTTAGGAAATACAGTATTCTAGAAAAGTTAATTTTCTAGTTAACTGGAAGTTGATAAAAAATGTTTATTTTAAACAATTTAGAAATTATCCTCAGTGTCAATATACAAGGGTACTTCAAAAAGATCGTGGAAAAGTAGAATTAAAAGATAACATTAATCTTTCAATGAACTTTTTGAAGTAACCCTGTATGAGCCACACATGAAAATCAGCCTCATTAACTAAGAGCTCCATTTCATTTTTAAACACAAGTGGCATTACTCTTCTTGACTACCTGTCTCATTCAGCAGGCTTTATTCTTACACTTTCAAAATTATATCCATTGTTAAAGCATGCACATTGTAACCAATAAAAAAATTCAAGAATATGGTACTAGCTCGGAAAGCAGTTCCAAAATAGGAGTTCCAAAAGTATCTTCAGCAATGGCAGGAGTTTATCGTCTGCTACCTTAAGTACTTTGAAAAAGTAAATATTTATAGATGAATAAATGCTGGTATGCTTATTTTAAAAATTCATTCTTGGACTTGGGCTTCCATTAATACAGTAGGCTAAGTAACCAAATTAACTCTCCAAATGAAACCTAACAATAATAGATTTTAAGCATATACATAAATAGATACCTACCTCACGGAGCAAATGAGAAAGGAATTCTTAGATCTGGAAAAAAGAAAGAAATTCAAGAAATGAGCAGAAAACTGAGGCCTGTTTTGGTCCCAAAAGCATCTGTCACACTATGTGACCTTGAGTTGTTTTTTGTTTTTTGTTTTTATGAGCCTCTTCAGGGAATAAAAGATTCAGAGCCTGTCTGAAGAGATAGATCCTCTGACCCAAAAGCTGAGACTTCATTTTAAGGGTGAGCCACAAATAATTCTATCGCTAGCACTCCCTCCCTACCTTGTCTCGGTTGACTACTAAGAAAATCAACTGCTTTGAAACTTGGCCCCAAAAGGTGGGACACAGAATGTGTTGTAGAGATTTTGGAACCATAAGCCAACCCTGGACCCAATTTGCAAACCAAATTCATATTACCTAAGTCCTCGAAAAACCTTAAGAGTTTTAATTAGAGTGACCTTGACTAGCAGATGTATGGCTGCAGCAAACATAAACCATCCCCCAAGATATTAGTTTTCAGCCCAAACAGCAAAGAAATCCCATAAATAAAACCAGATAAAATTCTAAAAATAATGGGCAAGTAAGGAAACAAGTTGCCATAAGAGAGAACCTACAGATACAGACTGAATAAGCTGTCCTGTAAAAGCTTCTGTTAATGTAATTATTGCAATTAATATAATTAATTACATTATTGTAATTAATGTACTTATTGTATAATTATAATTAATATAAATATCAGAATGCCTATATGTCTAAAGAATAAAAAACAGGGTCAGAGATGTGAGCGGAAAACAGAAAAGGCTACCAATTACCAATGCACAGATTCAGAAAGTCCAATGAGTTCCAGGCAAGATGAAAAAAAGAAATCCACACCTAAACCCTTGCTGTACACTAAAGGCAAACAGAAGATCATGAAAGCAGCCAAGGGAAAAGACAGATTACTTTCAAAAGAGCAATAGTTAGATTGATAGCTGACTTCACATCAGCAATAATGGCAGCCAGAAGACATTAGAATAATATTGTCGCTGTGCTGAAAGAAAATAATTGTCAATCTAGCAACATATAAAAAATAAAAACATCATCAACAAGTTGTAGTTCATCCCAGTAATACCAGGTTGATTTAAATTAGAGAGCCAATTAATGTTATCACATTAATAGATTAAAAGAATAAAATTATGTATCATCATCATTTCAATTCATGCAGAAAAAGCATTTGATAAAATTTAGCATTTATTCACACTAAAATATCCCAAGCAATGTAATAAGGGAAGAAAACTTCTTTAAGCTGATAGAGTATCTACAAAAAGCCTACAGCCAAATTAGACTTATCAGTGATATAATGAACACACTCCCTTTGAGATAGAGAATAAGACAAGGATGTTCACTATCACCACTTCTATTTAACATTGTAAATGATATCCTAGCTAGTGCAGTAAGGTAACAAAAAGAAAATATAAGGATTCTGAAGGAGAAACAAAACTTTTATTATTCATAGGTGATACAATTATACATACAAAAATTCAAGAATCTAAGAGATTAACAAAATAAGAGTTTAGCAATTAATATAAAAAATCACTAGCATTTCTATGTTACCAACAAATAATTAGAAAACTAATTTTTTAAAAAAGACATTATTTATAGTAGCATCATAAAATACAAGTCACCAGGAAAAGTCTCATTTGTCTAAAACATGTTAATGCTTTTAGGGCAAAATTTTAAATATGCACAGAGATTCCATTTTCATGGATTAAAAGACACAATATTGTAAAGATGTCAGTTTTCCCTATAATGATCTACAGATTCAACGCAATTCCAATCGATATACCAAAAAGTGTATTGTGGAACTTGATAAGCTGCTTCTAAAATGTATATGCCATTGCAAATGGCCAAGAATAACCAAGACACTTTGGCCAAGACCAGAGAAGAAAAAGAAAGTGTGGTCTTGCTATATAGTTCATATCCAGACTTAATTAATGAGGTCTTGTAATTAAATCAGATGGTGTGATATTAGCATATACAGAGTCAAATAGTTCAGATCAGTGAGGAAAAAAGATGAAGCACCAGTGTTAGAACTATGGAATACCCATGAGAAAAATGAAATTGGACTCTCACATCACACCATACACAACAAATTTTTTTCCAAATAGATCAAACCACCACATGTTTAAGGCAAAACCGGAAAACTTTCAGATAGGAGAGTATCTTGAAGACAGGAAAGGCTTTATTAAACAAGATACAAAAAGCACAAAACATAAAGGAAGAGATAAATTCAACTATATTTCGAAAGTACCACAGAGTGAAAATATACAGAAAGAACTTATTTCTAAAACACATAAGAAAGGACAAAAATCCAAGAAATATAAACTACAAATAAGAAAAAGACAAACAACCCAATAGAGAAATGGCATAAGATCTCAATATATCCTTTACAAAAAAGCAAATCTGAACAGCAAATAAACAAATGAAGATGCTCAAGGCTCACTGGTAATCAGAGAAATGCAAATTTAAAGAACAATAAGATTACTACACCAACCAACAGGTTGACAAATTTGAAAGTCTGAAAATACCAATGGTTGTCAAGAGGAATTCCCATCTACCGCCAGTGAGAATAAACCAGTACAAGCCTTTCGGAAATCAGTTTGGCATTACCATAATCTATGACCCAGCAATTCCTCTCCCAGGTATTATACCCCTGAGAGATTCATTCACATTGGACTATGAGACGTGAACAGAAATATCCACAGCAGCACTGTGTGTAACAGCCAGAAACTGGAAACAGTAGAAATGTCAATCAAAAACACAGTGGGTAAATAAATTGTGGTATGGTCATACACAGAATACAAAAGGCAATGGAAATGAATGAACTACAAACATCATCTTTGATAACTCTCAAATCTACTACAGGGTGAACAAAGCAAGTAACAAAAGAATACATACAGTATGGTTTCATACTATAGCATTCAAAATTAGGGATACATACACAGGTGATAAAACTGTGAAGAGAATTAAGGGTATGATTATTTTTAAAAAAGTCAGGATGTTGATTCCCTCCAAGGGTTAGGAAGCAGATGCAAACCAGGAGAAGCAAGAGGGGAACCTCTAAGGTCTTGCAAATGCTCTACTTATTGACCTAGGCACTGAGTATATGGGTGGTGTTCATTTTATTATAATTATTAAAAGCTTACATATATGTTTTACAGACTCTTGGGTAGATGATACATTTCATGATAAAAATTAATCCTGTTATATATTAGTCATTTCTCATACATTGAATACAGTTATAAAAAACTAAATTAGTACAGACAATTACTATACATTCAGCACAAAACCCCCTACTCCCAAGGCATTTTGAATTTTAAATAAATCCTTGGTTCCGTTTGTCTTTTATAATGTATCTGCTGAAAAAGAAAAAAAAAAAGAGTGTAAAGGCAAAAATGATATTAAGAGCTCTGGTTAATCAAGGTTCAACTGCAAAAGCCTTCCTTTTGTAATAGTCCTCATGTTATTCTATTTCTGGTATTTTTTGTGATCTTGAAATGAAGGATTACATCAACACTAGCATCAACTGCCTAAGAGGAGAAAGAGCTTTAAGTCAAAAGACTAGTCTGTTCCTGGGGACTCTATTTGGACATGCAACAGTTAAGGGATACTTTAATTTTTTTTTTTTTTTTTTTGGCAGCTGACCAGTGCGGGGTACCGACCTCTTGACCTTGAAGGATACTTTGATTTAAAATGAACTAACTATATCACAAAAGATAAGGATGGGCAAAATGAAGACAAAGCATTCTCTTTTTATACAGTGGAACCTAAAATTGCTTCTCTCAGAATCCAACTTTTATGAGACACCTAATACTCAACAAAAAATGTTAACTCAGAAGGTGAATAAAGAACAAAATATAAACAAGGTTGGAAAAACAGCAAAAGACTTATACTGTTTAAAAAAAAAGAAAAATTGCCCAACCAGAGCCAGGGAACTGTCATAATAAATACTGGTAATTTGAATCCTTATTGAAGAATCCACATAGGCTTTATGTTACTAAAACATTTTAAAAGCCTATATTCTTTGTTTTCATCAGTTCCATAGAACATACCTTTTACACTCTAAAATGCTCCTCTGGAGCATCACATTTGAGAGTAATTGACTAAGGCCTAGAAGAACAAAACTGAGATGCCCCACACAAACCTCAAAATACACTCATTTCTTCAGTTAGCCCCTCTACAGGCCTTGACCACTTCTGCCATGATCTCTTCTCTTGTCTGAACCTTTGTAAAACTTGTTACTTGAACTACAAGCTAGTATTTGATACAATGTAAGTGTAAAATACTAGTATCACCCTCAAAAGAACTATAAGGGCTTCGAAGGTAGTCCATGTTTTTGTTTATCTTGGGTTTCAGTCCCACCATCTCCCATAGTTTGAACAAGTTTATATGGGATATCCCTTAGAAGAGCCATAAACAACTAACAGTGGTACATACTCAGTGCAAAGAAAAGCAAATTCTCTCTCATGCCAAGGGGAACTATTCCAGATACTTCAGGGGACATCTTCCCTTGAATATCCCAGGGGCATCTCAACCCAGCAAGCCTTTTCACCCTCAAAGCTGCTCTTTTCCCTGCGATCCTTGTGAGTGAATGGCAGCACCATCAATTCAGATACCAAATCATGTCAGTTCTACCTCCTTTACAGTTGTGGATCCACTTTCTTCTCTTCAGTGCTACTGTATTAGTTTTGAAATCATAATCTATTCTATTTTAGCAACCTCCTAAATATCCCCTCTGCCTCACCTCCATATTTCCAGCCTAAAATCCATTCCCTAAAATGCAATAGTGCAGTAGTTAAGTACAAGAACAAAGGAGTTGTACATGCCTTGATATGAATTCCATCTCACTAGCTGTGTGAACTTGGTTATTTTCTAAACCTCTCAGCCTCAGTTTCTTCATTGCTGATGGAGTTTGGATGTATCATCCTCCCAGAACTCATGGAAATCTGATCTCCAATGTAGCAGTTTGGGTCATGGGGGCGGATCCCTCATGAATGGTTTAATGCTCTCCCTAGATGGGGGGATCAATGAGTGAGTTCTTGCTCTATTAGTTCCCACGAGATCTGGTTGTTTAAAAGACCCTGACACACTCTCTCTCTGTAGCTCTCTCTCTCTCTCTCTGTCTCTCCCCCTCCCTCCCTCCCTCCCTCACCATGTGATCTGCTTGTACCTACTGGCTGCTGCTGCTTTTCTGCCATGAGTAGCCTGAGACCCACACCAGACGCAGCTGTACCAGAATCATAAGCCAAATAAACCTCTGTTCTTATATAATTACCCAGTCTCAGGTATTTCTGTTATACCAACACAAATGGACTAACACAATTGCTAAAGTAGAAAGAACAGCACTGTAATGGTTGACATGGGAATTAAATAAAGTAATACCTGTAAAGTATTGTTAACAGTACTGGACACACAGAAAGGCTGGATTATGTATGTAGAGGGAAGAGCAAGGAAAGAGGGGAGGGGACACATTGGCTGTGTCAAGGGCCACAAAAGTCACAAGATAAATATAATGCAAAATCCTAAAGTATTAGTACATCTTGAAGATTTGAGAAAACATATAAAAATAAAGATATATCATGGCACATAATTCAAAACTTGCATAAATACTTAAGATAAAACGAAATTCCAATAAAAATTTTCTCTTGGGAGGTTGGGGTTCTTCAGAACATGCCTCCTAGACGCCCTGGGGAGTACAAAATCTCTTTCCTTCCCTATATGGCTCCAGACTTTTCTGGAACCCTTGTATGTATTCAATAAATGATATTATTCAGTCCCTCTACAGTTAAAAATCGTCCAGTGGCTCCCCACTGCCCTCAGGATAAAGCCTGAACAATGAACAGTGATGTACAGAGCCTTGGTTTACCTCTCCGACTCATCTGTCTCTACTCCCAGCACGCAAGGTCCATGGCACTGCAGTCACCAAGACTCCTATACTTCACCTCCCTCATCGCTAGACTTTAGTGTCCCTAAATCCTCCTTTCCCTTGGCCAACTCCTTCAGTCCCGTCTCAGATAAGCATCATTTCCTCTGGCATGCCTCCCCTGAGTCCAACGCCTTTCTTCCCAGTGCTGGGCTAGGAGCCTCCAGTGTGCTCCCGTGACACTTATCACTCTGCCCGGGTTATCTGCCCACGTCTCTTCTACCGAACTGCTGAGCTCGGTGAGGAAAGGGGTGGTTGGCTTTTCCACTGTTATTTAGACGCACAATGAAGGCTCTGAATTAAACTCATGAATGCCGGTCTTTCGAACTGGAAGGACCCAAGCACGAACTCAACTGCGATCCCTTCTCTGTCTTGGGCGGGGAAAGGCCTTAGGATAGATAGGTCACTGCACTCTGAACCTATCCATCTTTTAGGGTCTGGCAAAAGGCAGGCTGACGGAAGGGGACGCCAGCTTAGAAATACAGTCCAGGAACACGTTTTCAGGAACGACAAACACGCTAGTCACGATCTGCCCTGCGGAGACGAGCAGCTCCGATCACGCCGAGCCTGGAGGAAGCGCCTCACACACCGCAAACCCCGCTCTGCGCACGCGCAATAGCGCCGCAGCTCAGGAGGCTGCCACCCGAAGGGCGGAACAGTCCTCACGGAGCAAGCGCGTGGGTTGGCTCACGCCCCCTCAGAGAGGGGGGTGGCCGAGGGGCACCGCCGGTATTTCCCCGAGCCCTCTCATGAAAAGTGCAGCTTCCAGGCAGGCGTGCGGCCCCCGACCCCCAATTCCGCTTCTTCCTCTTCCGTCTTAGAGCGGCTCCTCACCCGCACTAAGCACGCCGTCCTCAGGAAGGTCCCACTAACAGCAAAGCCGGCACAGCGGCGCCTTCCGCAGGTCCTCTCCGCCGGCCTGGAGCGCCCGGCAGCTGGCTGCAGGATGCCGGAACCGGTCCCGCGGCAGCACCGGAAGTCCCGCCTCCCCCGGTTCCAGCTGCCCAGGATTTCCTCCCAGGTTGGGAAGCCGCTACCCCGTGTAGTCCCAGGCTGGCCCGCCACTGAGGAGAAGGTGAAGTTGTTGCTGAGACCTGCGCTTGCAAGGGCGCGGCTTGCTTGTCCAGGTGCACGAGGAAAAACAAAACCTGCGGCTTTGTCCAGTAGCTATTTCCCATTCCACAGCACCATTGTTTGTTTTTTATTAAATCAAAATTTATTATACATATTTTGGGGGTTCAACGTTGACGTATGTTGATCAAATCAATATCACTAGCATATATATTGTTACAAATCATACTTATTCTTTATGCCTCTTGTCCAATCTCACCCCCTCCCCCTGCTCCTCCCCCTTCTAATTACCCTAGATTTCTTTTCTCCTTCTGAAAGAATAATGGTCACTCTGTTGATTTGTTGCCTAGATGATCTGTACAGTGCTGAGAGGTGTGATCAAGTCCCCCATATTATTGTAGAGCAGATGCTTCTTCTGTCACTCTGGGATAGGCTTTGTGGAGAGAGACGTCCTCTTCTTTTCTTTATCTTTGCTGGTGACTCTCCTTGTGTCGATGTATTCCAGTTGCTGGTGGACCATTTGCATGGTGGTTGTGGCATCTGGCCACTTTCACAGCAGCCATGGTTATTGTGGTGGGCCACCCACTTGGAGATGATGTTTTTGGCACGCTCCTTGGCGTAGGCAGTGTGCCTGGTTGTAGGAGGGGGGTCTGGTCCCCTTCTCCATGCCTCGGGTCCATGGGCAGGCCCCAAGGCACTGGCACAGTGTGCTAGGTTGTGGGAGGGGGGTCTGGTCCTCTTCTTCATGCCTTGGGTTCCTGGGCAGGCCCAAGGCACTGGCACAGTTCACCAGGTTGTGTTTGGGGGTTCCAGTTCCTGGATCCATACCTCAGGTCCCTGGGCAGCCCCCAAAGTGCTAACAGTGTGCCTGGTTGTGGGAGGTAGTTCTGGTTCCTGGCTCCATGTCTCGAGTCCCTGGGAAGGCCCCGAGGTACTGGCACAGCGTGCCTGGCTGTGGGACGGGGGTCTGGTCCCCTTCTCCATGCCTTGAGTCCCTGGGTGGGTACCAGTGTGGTATGCCAGGTTGTGGGAGGGGGGTCCAGTCCCTGGCTCCAAGCCTCAGGTCCCTGGGCAGCCCCCGAGGCACTGGCACAATGTGCCTGGTTGTGGGAGGTGGTTCTAGTTCCTGGCTCCATGTCTTGGGTCCCCGGACGGCACCTGAGGCACTGGCACAGTGTGCCTGGTTGTGGGAGGGGGGTCTGGTACCTGGCTCCAAGCCTCACATCCCAGGGTGGATCCGAGGCACTGGTGGTGTCTCTGAGCCGGAACTAATTTTTTTGTCCTTTGCTTTCTCTAAAGTGTGGGAACTTCCTGTGGGGACCAGTACTTGAGCTCTGTGGTTTAGCTAAATTGCTGCTTTGCTGCTGCTTCCCTAGGGAAGGCTTTTTGTGCAGCTCAGGTTGACTTTGTACTTCTGGCTCTCCAGAGACTTGGTGCACCTGGGTTGTGTAGTAACTCTGATCTGGGCCTGAGTCTTTTCATCAAACTGTACCCCATGCAATTCTATATTCCTGACCAGTCTCCTCTGAGTGGTCGTGTGCTGATTGGGGTGCAGATCAGTTGTGCTTGCTGTGCCCCACTGTTCCCCCTGTGGGCCCATCTCTCCCACTGCCCATGCTGCAAACACTTCCCATGGGACAGGCCATACACCGGTCCCTTGTGATGACTCACCAGCCTCTGAGTGGCTCCATTTTTTCAGTTGTGGCTCTTCTCTCCTATGTGGGTCCACAGGAACACTATTAGTGGTCTTGCTGGCCTGGGAGCCACCAAGGCCCTCTTCTCCCCTGCCACCTCCAAGCAACTCCATCCAAAGGGCACAGCTGCAGCTTTGCCAGCTCCTGCTCCGTGTGCTCAGCAGTTCAGTGTTATAGCAGCCAGCACAAAATGGTCAGAGCAGTTTTTTTCTTTCTCTCATCATGGCTTCTCTCACCTTCATGCACTCTGTAGGTCTCTCCTTCTCTTCCCCTGAGCTGTAGCTGCCCCAGCTTGGCTGTTGTTGCTTTTTTATATAGTTGTAAATTGGTTGATTTCTGGGAGAGAGTGACGCTGGGGACCGTCTGTTCCGCCATCTTGACCGGAAGCCCAACTTTCTCCACAGCACCATTGTTGAATCAAGTATCACTGAGTAACTTTCTTTGCCTCCACCCTGCGTCACTCCACCACTTCTTGTTCATTCTCTGGGGGTAACTCAAGAAGTCTACTTAATGCTTTCCTTCAAACACCCAATCTCTGACGTCATCATTTCCTCCTTAGCTGCATGAGTAACTTCGGGCATTTCTTGCTGTCTCCGTCAAACACTACCTCAGGCAGCGAGGTCCCTGCTTCCCACCTTGTCTCTTTCTCTCAGATAGAGCTACCAGAGGTCTTGCCCACTTGTTCCTAGGGGGGCAATATCTTAGTAAACATAGAACCACCTCCCTCACGTCCCCTCCCACATGTTGGGAGTCTCTACTTGTCTCTTGATCTGAATAAAATATTTAGATCCAAATAAATGTGAATGCACAGATAGTCATCCTTATGAAGTCACTGTAAACAATGACTAAATGAATAACTTTCTGGAGCAGTCTGATATAATAGGATACACACTCTGGTTACACATATGAAATCCCTTGACTGGAACACCATCCAACGCCTCTGCTCAGTGCTGCAGTCAGCCACATTGTGAGCTGTAACCCTTTCTGTCCCCTGGACTAGGTCGTCTGCTTTTCCCCCCAACTGGGTCTGAAGTTGTTTTTGTCTTATATTTGTTTAGTGTGAGTTTTTTGTGTGAGGACCTAATTGGTTGAAGGAAAAGGAACCTGTTCCTAGTTTCCCCTCCTGAGCCAGATGAGTCGACCAGATTAAAATACCACCAAAGGATTTTAAGCAAGTGGGTAATATAAGACATGCATTTTTCTAAATGCTTTCGCTGGGCCGAGCCCGTGGCGCACTCGGGAGAGTGCGGCGCTGGGAGCACGGCGGCGCTGGGAGCATGGCGACGCTCCCGCCGTGGGTTCAGATCCTATATAGGAATGGCCGGTGCACTCACTGGCTGAGTACCGGTCACGAAACAGACAAAAAAAATAAATAAATAAAAAATAAATGCATTCGCTGGCTGCAGTATGAAGAATGGATTGGAGGGGGGCCAAAATGGATGAGACCGGATAAGAGGGGACTGTGGGACTCCAAGAGAGATGCTTTAACTAGAATGTATGGAAACAAAGCAAAGAGGACAAATTCAAGAGATCTTTAGGATGCAAAATGGTCAAAAATTGGTGATAGATTAGAATGGGGGTAGGGGAGAGGAAGACCTCAAGATATGTTCCAGGATTGAGCAATTGGGTAGTGTAATTGATGTCATTCACAATTATGTGGCATAATGGGACAGGACTAATGGCTTCCTCAGCAAAAGACTCATCAAATGGCTCTGATTCCCAAAAAACAGAATGAGTAAAGAAGGAATGGGACCTCAACAGGGAGGGGCTAAATTCAGAAAAAAGATGGGGCAAAAACCCAAAGGAGGAATGGAGACACAAAACAATATCTGAACTGAAACAAAAACAGTAGGATTCCAAAACTTATACCCTTGGACATAGCCCACTAGGTGTCCCAGGTCCATGCACAGAATGTTTTCACAGTATCTGACATCTAATGACCAGTCAGGGACCAAGGAAAATTTTAGCAAAAAAGAATTCCATTTTGCTTAGTATCAAAATTTTATTTTGGTAATACTTTTTAAACTAATAAATCAATGAGAAGGTGTTTTACTTCACCAAAAAATATTTTATTTCAGGAGAACATCTCTTTGGTAGAGGTACATCTAGAATCAAAGGTTAGTAATCTGGAAAAGATGTGTATAAACCGTCAGGACCAGACTTCCGCTCTGAAACAGTTACTGATCAACTTTGTAGATAAGGCAACCAAAAACTACTGAGGTCTTAGGAAGTATACTTGCCTAAGTCACATGTAAAAGGTTTTGCTCACATATTAGAAATATCCTGCCTCCTACTTTTTACTGTTCAAATATACTGCTTTCTTTTGAGTCGTTTCATGTGTACGTACATACCTAAACACAAGTGACTGCATATTACGTATAGAGCACAGATCACATTACCTACTCTTACTGAATCTAAAGCAGGGATTTTTTAAAAAAAGATACTTGCTAGCCATGTTTTTGAAAATTTAGGGTTTTGTGGAAGTGCCTCGGGAAGCTTGACAAGAGTGGGGTGGAGACTGAACAGTGGGCTTTTGGGCCCCAGCCCTGCTTCAGCTAAAAATAAACAAATGGACCTCATCTCACGTTTTAGATATTGGGGTATTCCAGTCCTATGTTAGAATTCCTTTAAAAAGCTGGTTCTGCTGTTAACAAAGTTTGCAAACCACTGCACTCGATTAAGGACTAGAGTAAGAATTTGGTTAATATCTACTGACTAGAGCCCAGACCTTTGCAACAGTTCAGAGGAATACAGACAAAGGGCTCGAATACATAAGGACCATAAATATCATGGATATTTGAAGTCCAGAATGATCACGAATTGTTAATCCTGAGAATGCTCAAGGAGAAAGATGCAGGCAGGCAAAGAGGCACTTAAGTTATCATCTACTAAAATAAGATACTATGGTCAGTGAATCACAACTGCTCTGGGGAAACCAGGGCTAAAGTGTGAAAACTTCACACTTCCCTTCAGCCACATTAAAACTAGAACTGTGTAAGTGGCCTCAAGAGATTAAATATTTTGATGTTCAGTGTTTCACTTTCTGCAGAACTGCTTTACTTGAGAATACTCTGATCCTACCCTGCTGTGACTGCTCCCCAGTGGAGTGTGGACTTGGACAATATCCTAGCACTATATTAACATGAAGGTGTGTTGTAATGCCTTACATGAAAAATGGCACCAGACCAAGATCTCTCTTTTCTTTTCAAAATTTTATATGGCTCATGGTGTGTGGGTGAATGGAGTGCCCTCAATGAACTGTTTCTTTTAAATCTGTTCAATGGCTCAAACTTGGACACAAGCATTATTGGCTCTCTGTAAGGCCAAAAGAACATTGCCTATAATTAACAAATGTTACTCACATGAGCCAAGTAATCAATTAAGAATCCCTGGTACATTCCCTTGGTACAGCTGCAAGTTCACAGCCCAAAGATCATCCATTTCTAACTCAGGCATAGCCAATGGGTATTCAATACCTGCTCCCTAGTTTTAGAAGTAACTTAAGTCATGGAATAAATATTGCACAAGAGTCCTCTTGATATATGTCAGCAATTCAGTTAATTCACTGAAGAAAAAAATGGACTGTTTACTTCATTAAATCTATATGCAGCAGTTTTACAGCAAAGAACATATATAAGAGGCTTTACACACAAAATGGAAATTAATGCAGTTAACATTGACAGGCTTATACTAAAGTACAAAAACAAATGCTCGACTTGGAAATTCAACTTTATTTACAAATGTTCTCCTATAAACACCATTCCACATTTTAAAATATTACAACTGAATTTCCACAAAAACCATTTACATAGTTTTTACCTTTCTGCATACAACTGTATTATGGGATGAGCAAATAACCTCACAAGATGGTCTAAGACATAAAAACAAAACAAAATAAAAAAAACCTTATCCAGCATGAATGCTCTATTTACAGACAGAATGAAGAATTAAGAATCATACACCTTAAAGGGCTATTCTACCAAGAAATGGAAATGTGATAATTTGGGGGGAGGTAAATGCTTCACAATAAACAATCTTCTTATGTAGTATAGTTTAATTGTGTCATTTAGGATTGTTCTTGCAGGCTAATATGTATGCTGATTTAAAAAAAATAAGTCACTGTAAAAAGGGTACAAACTTTTCTACACAGATTTCTCTACCAATGAAAATACGTAGATACTGGTCTTGTTTCATCATTGAGGCCAATTAGTAAAGTAACAAATCCATGAAAGCAAAACAAAAACACAATTATCATCTGACTGACTTAGAAAATTAGAACCTCCCTGAAATCAGAGAGTGTAGGGCCGAGCCCGTGGCGCACTCGAGAGAGTGCGGCGCTGGGAGCACAGCAACGCTCCCGCCGCGGGTTCGGATCCTATATAGGCATGGCCGGTGCACTCACTGGCTGAGGGCCGGTCACGAAAAAGACAAAAGGAAATAACAAGGTCTGAAATCAGAGAGTGTTGCTACTCAACAGTGTCTATAGCCAAGACAACATATAAACAAAATATTTAACCAAAGAGTTCAAAATAAAATTATCCAAATTACCTACTTATCACTTTATATGTAATTACTTTTAAAAAATCCTTTAAGTTTTATCTAGGGGGATAATCACTCTCATGTGATAGCTAAGTCACAAGGAACTTCAAAACTTTGGAAAAAAATTCATCCCTGAGAAGTGAAACATAGAAAAATATCTAAAGAAAAACCAGAAGCAACAGTCCTGTACCCTTTTAACAATCTTTACCATAATATGGACTATTATTAACAGTCAGCAATCAAATACATTCCAATCTTGGAGAGTTACTGTCTCTGATGATCTGATCTTTTTGTAATGAAATTACAAGTGCAACATTAAAAAAAAATCAGATAAATGGGAACTCTGGTTTTATTGTCAGCTTTACATTTTTTTCAAGTGCAAGACTGGCCTGCTAAGATATGAATATTCCAATAATGACTGAAGTCATAACTTCTGCGGGCATCTCCTCTTCTGAGCCTCCATTTCCCTCATTGATGTTCACCCAAATAATAAAAGTAATACAATTGCAATTGAGTTTACTATTATCAATGGCACTGCAAAGAAAAAAAAAAAGGTTGTTACTATAAAGACAACTTGAGAAAAAAACTAAACAACAGTTACTAGCATCCACGAAGGATAGGAATATCTAACAATATGTTATCATAATCATGTTGTAAATAGATATAACAACAGAAGAACATTAAAAAATGCACTGGATCACAAAATCCAAAACTGATTTTAAAGAGGGCTCGTATAACTAGGATTAAGTGTCACGTTGGCACAACTACATCAATGTGAAACAACTCTGGATAGTACTGGTTCAACTCTGGAAACACAAAAGCACACTGGACCCAGGCAGAAATAGATCCACATGGCTGCCAGTGACGCTTAAGATTAGAAATACAGTGCAAAGAAGATTCTGTAGTCTCATAACTAAATTAAGAATAAGTTTATTTAGCACTGTATCCAAAGTTCTGATTAAAGTAGTTTAAAAAAGAGAGAAGAGGCTCTAATTTTAATGGTTTTAAATAACAGGTTTTCAAACTCTTCTTTTTTGAATTACTCCAAAATATTTTCCCGTAGAATTGCAGATATGGGATCTTTATTTTTCTCTTGAGAGCCTTCCACGACTCTAGATGACTTTACAACGTGGAAGCAACAGTTTCCAAAAGACAGGAATATCTGTCTTTCAGCTTTGACAGATAACACACAAACAAATTATACTACTGAGCAGTCCATTTGCATCAACTGTCTTAGACAGAAAGAGGCAAACTGAGAAAAAAACCACTTTCAAGCAGTGAAGCTGCAATATAGCCAGGTTAAACCAAAAAGAAAAAAAAAAACCTCACAAAAAGGCTATGTAATAGTATTCACACGCTGAAGCTTTGCTACTTACACTGAACCACAAAATTAAAATTTCAGGGTGCTTGTATGAGTTTTTCTTACCTCTCATCACAGTTCTTACAGATCGAATAAGGTTCATTAGCTGAGATTTAATTCCTGGCTCTTCTCCAAATCCACCAATTCCCTGGTCTGTTCCCCAGCCAACTGTATAATATAAAATGATTAGCATTTATTTATTATGCACTTGCCTTGCTCCCTCGTTAGCCATCTTTTAAAAGTTAGACTTAGCCCTTGTTAGTGACATAAAATATAAAATAAGACATAAGAAAAGTTAATATTGAGTTAAATACGTATGGGTATTTTTTTAACTTCTGATAGAAGCAACAACCTCTTTTCACTTCATTTACACTCTGATTTTATAAAATAAACTACAGTTTAAATTATTCCATGGCATTTAATTCAGTGAAGATGACTGCTGTGACACCTGATTTTTTTCCTCCTTTTTAAAAATACCAAACAAAAAACTTCTCAGCTCGGATTGAAAACCAAAGTATATTATCAAGTTGAATTAGCTCAATTCAGAATTTATAAAAGCCAACAATTATTATTATTATTGTTTTTTTTTTTTTTTTTTTTTTGCAGCTGGCTGGTACAGGGATCAAACCCTGAATCTTGGTGTTATCAGCACCACACTCTAACTAACTGAGTTAACCGGCCAAAGCCCACCTGGGGAAATTTTAACATAAACCTGGTAACAGCTTAGTCAGGCTTTCACAGCTTGCTCTGGCCTGTCATCAGAGCACATCTTTTTCACTTTTACCTTGATCATTCCTCTTCATTTCTCAATTTTGCCCAAGAAGAAAGACTTCAGATACTGACATTTGAGAAGCCTCACGTCAATGAAATAGCCAACTTCCACATTCACCTTATTGTGAGGCCCACCAGTAAATAAGCCAGTAAACATAAACATGGAGTCTACAATAAGCCTTTCAGTTCCTTACACTTAAAAACAAACTGACAGTCAAGAGGGAACAATTCTTAACAGGGAAAGACCAAAAAACAGAAAAAAAGACTTTGGGGAAAAGACAATGCAAGAAGTAGAGAAAACATTTTAAAAAATTAACATCCTTAGAGAAAAGCTATTTTAACTATGAAACAAGAACAGGATATCATAAAAAAGGAATAGTCAGGGATCAAAAAGGGAGCTCTTGCTATGTTAGGATAAAAAGTACAAAAAAGGGGGTTGAAAGATCAAGTTAAGGTAAACTACCAGACAAGACAAAATTAAAGAAAAAAAGGAAAATAATTAGAGTATCAATTTGTCAAAATAACCAGACTTCTAGAAAGAGATAAGAAAAAACAGATGGGAAGAAATCATCACAGAAATATTTAAAACAAACAAAAAATCTCAGAACTGAAGGACACAAGGCTTTTGCCCAGAAGGGCCCTATCAGAACACAGACCAATGAATTAAAAAAGACCCTCACGTTGGAACATTATCATAAAACTTCAGACCCCTAAAGATAAAGAGAATACCCTAAAGGTTTAGACGAATTAGGTTATCTACAAAGAGCCAGAAAACAAAATGGCTTTAGACTTCTTAATAGCAACATTGGAAATGAGAAAATTAAATGGAACAGTGTCTTTAAAACTCTGAAAAAAAATTAGTTACAATCTAGAATTCTATACCCATACCACAAATCAATTAGAATAAAAGTCATTATTTTTTATTGTCCAGCTGTGAGCAATATTCAAAGTGATAGTTGTGTAAATATGGAATACTGATAAAACCAATAGTGGTTGGTATCCTTTTACTGTAACAAATAGTTTTTCTTCCAACTACTACAAAGGGAATCTCAATTGTTTTTCTCAGAAACCTGACCAACGCTTTAAGAATTTTGCTTCTTTTTTAAAAAAAAGAGAATGATTTAATTCTCTGGCTTTCTTGTCACTTACATAGCTAGAGGGCCTATCAGAAAACAAATGAGATGCCCAGCCAGCATAATTTCACATAATTACACCCAACTATAATTTCAGGAACAAACTTAAACAGAAAAAGTTACTAACTGCAAACACCAAACATGTTCTTCAAGAAGTCAGACACAAAATGGCCATCCATTAAGGCTCAGTCAAAAACCCCCAGCTAGATACATTTTGAAGAAAAACTATTTTCTACAGTTTTAAGGGATGCCTGACCCTAAGTAAATCAGCCTCTCAGAGCAGTTTCTGTATCTATAAAAGAGAATGAATGTGATGTAGTTTGTCAATGTCACCAAGTTTGCATGTGAATCAAATGCTATCATAAATATGAAAGTACCAAATAATAAACTACACAAAGAATTTTGCTAACATAAGTTTTTAAAAATTGCCTTCATCAAAAAGATCAATGCTGAAGTTCAGGCAAAACTCTCCATATTGCATTTTGCTTTATTGTGCTTTGCAGATACTGCATTTGTTACACATTGAAGATTTCTGGCAACCCTGCATCAAGCAAGTCTATCGGCACCATTTTTTGAACAGCATGTGCTCACTTCATGTCTCTATGTCATATTTTGGTAATTCTCACAATATTTCAAAGCTTTCCATTATTACTATATCTGTTATGGTGATTTGTGATCAGTGATCTTTGATGTTACTACTGTAATTGTTTTGTGGTGCCATGAACCACACCCATATAAGATGGTGAACTTAATTGAGAAATGTGTGTGTTCTGTCTGCTCCACCAACCAGCCATTCTTGTTTCTCTCACTCTCCTCATGCCTCTCTACTCCCTGAGACACAATAATACTAAAATTAGGCCAATTAATGACCCTTCAAAGACCTCTCAGTGTTCAAGAGAAAGGAAAAATTGTTCATCTCTCACTTTAAAATTAAAAGCTGGAGGCTGGACAGTTAGTTATTAGCTCAGTTGGTTAGAGCACAGTGTTATAACACCAAGGTCAAGGGCTTGGATCTCCATAGTGGCTAACCACCAAAAAAAATAATTAATTAAAAGCTAGAAATGATTAAGCTTAGTGAGAAATGCATGTCAAAAGCCAAGACAGGCCGAAAGCTAGGTCTCCTGTGCCAGTCAGCCAAATTGTGAAGGAAAAGGAAGAGTTCTTGAAGGAAATTAAAAGTGCTACTCCAGTGAACACAAGAATGCTAAGAAATTGAAACAGCCTAATTGCTGATATAGAGAAAGTTTCAATGATCTGAATAAAAGATCACATCAGCCACAACATTCTCTTAAGCCAAAGTACTTAAGAACAATCTCACAAACATAAGATAAAGTAAAATTTTATGATACCTCCTATTAAGGCCATACGTTTACAAAGGGTAAGATCTGTATCTCACACACCCACACAAACAGTGTGACTCTCCATAGAACTATGTAAAATGCCTATTACTCTGAGAGTACTTAAATATGCAGGTAAGGTCATTAATTAAATAAATCTACAAGTATTTATTTTTGACTAAGTACTAAGTATTATGCCTTTTTACTTGTCCTTTAAGATAAGTTAGTACCACTGTAAAACATACAGTACTTCTTTTGGAAACCAAAGGTTTATTAAGAGAAGTAGAAGATGACTTAGAAAATAGGGTGAAACAAAGCTATCAATTGGCTTATTGAGCAACTGGAAGTGCTCCACTTCTGAAATATGAAACTGAATTAAGTGTTTACTGTTGGAAAAAAAAAAAATCACACCCCCCAAACCAATAACAGCACAAATTCACTGTTGCCTTCCCCAAAAGGGCTCTCTACACTGCCTAGTAACCCAACTGTTTTAAGTTACCTCCTTCTTCCTCTGTGTATGATCACTGCATTTCAAACCTTCCACCTTGTTTCTCAGTTTCAGCAAATGGACTCATTTCCTTCATATAGATTTTTTAGAGAGAAAATATGTATCTGCTAGATATTCATTTATTGTAGCTACCCAGCAACTGAACTTCATACCATATTTATGAGTTTTGGAGAGGCCCAAAGACTATTTCTCTCCCAGATGAGCTGAAAAAGTTAAATATGTACTTCCCCAGCTTCCCTTGCAGCTAAGACACAGATATTTGAACTAGTTTTCACTAATGCCCATCTAATACCTAGACATGATCATACCAGACTGACTCAGAAAGTAGTGATGTCAGAGGAACAGGACTGAAAAACCTTCTGTCTGGTGGCAGCAGCCATAGTAGGGGCAGAAAAGCCTAGTTCTCAGTAGAGAAGTAGCATCAATGCATTTGGATGCTTTTCCTAGAAGCTGAGCTTTGAGCCTTGTTCTCTAGCCCTGTCAACATTTCTGCAAGATAGCTGGTATCTTTTTCAAAGAAATTAAATATAATATCTATACAGAAAAGTACCTAAGTTGTAAGTATATTTCCTGAAGAATTATCACAAAGTGAATACGTCCATGTAACTAGCATCCAAATAAAAAATAAAGCATCACTAATCACCCCAGAAACCTCACTTATACCCTCTTCCAGTCATTCCTCCCTGACTTATAACACCATATATTAGTTGTGCCTATTTTTAAACTTTATATATAGGAATCATCCAGTATGTATTCTTTTGTGTCTGCCTTCTTTTGCTCAATATTATGGCAGAGTCATCCATATTGTTTTGTACAGCCATAGTTCATTTCTTTTCATTGTTGTGTAACATTCTATTGTATGAATACAACAATTTATCCATTCTACTGTTCCAAGTTTTGGTTACTATGATTATGCTGCTATGAACATTCTTATACATGTCTTTTAGTGCACATATGAGCATTTGTGTAGAAGTGAAACTGTAGGGTCAGAGAGGATGTGTATGATGAACTTTAGTAGATACTGCCAAAAAATTTTTGCAAAGTTGTTGCACCAATTTATACTTCCATCAGCAGAGTATGAGAGTTCAAACAGTTCTACATCTTTACTAAAACTTGGTATTTTCAGTCTTTTTAATTTTAAGTCTATTAAGGAGTATACGTAATTGCTTTCATTGTGTTTTAATGTGAATCTCCCTGATGACTAATGATGTTGAGTACATTTTCATACTGTTGATTAGCCATTATCCTTTTTTGTGAAGTGCTTGTTCAAATTTCTTGCCCTTTTTTCTACCAGGTTGACTGTCTCTTTTTAATTCTGGATAAGCCTTTTGCTAGTTATCTGTTTCAGAAATGTCTTCTCCCACTATGTGGCTCACTTTTTTTCTCCTATAAGTTCTTCATTATATTGCAATCAAGTCCTATTTACCAATCTTTCCCTTTATGGTTAGTGTTTAAGAAATCTTTCCCTACCCTCAGGGTCATGAAGATGTTTTCTGTTATCTTCTACATCAGGAATCAGCAAACTACAGCCACGGCCAATTAGGATCAGCCACCTGTTTTTTAATAGCCTGTGAGCTAAGAATGAAATTTTTTTAAAAATAGCTTTTTTTGAGATACAATTCACACACCATACAGTTCATACATTTAAAATGTACAATAAAGTATACAATTCAATGGTTTTAATTATGTTCGCAAAGTTGTGCAACTATCACCACACTCAGTTTTAGAATATTTTTATTGCTCCAAAAGAAACCCTGTACCCATTAGCAACCACTTCCCATCCCCTTAGACCCTCTAGCACCAAGCAGCCACTAATCTACTTCCCATCTCTATAAAATTGCTTAATATGGACATTTCTTACAAATAGTATCATAAGACATGTGGTCTTTTATGACCAGCTTCTTTCACTTAGCATAATGATTTCAAGGTCCACCCATGTGGTAGCATATATCAATACTTCATTCCTTTTTATTACCAACTAGTATTCCACATTAAGAATATACCACATTTTAGCCATCCATTCATCAACTTATGGACATCTGGGTTGTTTCCACTTTTTGGCTTTTATGAATAATGCTATTGTGAACATTCGTATTCTTTTATGTAAACATTTGTTTTCATTACTCTTGGTACATCTAGGAATGGAATCACTGATAATTACATTTACCATTTTGAGGAACTGCCAGACTGTTTTCCAAAGCAGTTGAGCCACTTTACATTCCCACCAACAATATATGACAGTTCTAATTTCTCCACAGCTTCACCAACATTTGTTATTGTCTTTTTTCATTATAGCCATCCTAGTTGGTGTGAAGTAGTATTTTATTATGGTTTTGGTTTGCATTTCTCTAATGATTAATGATGTCAGCTATCTGTTCATGTGCTTATTGGCCATTTGTATATGTTTCTTGGAAAAATGTCTATCCAGATCCTTTGCAAATGTTTTTTAATTGGGTTATCTCTTATTATTGCGTTGCAACAGTTGAGTTGCAAATATTTTCCCCCATTCTATAGTTGTCTTTTCACGTTCTTAATGGTATTCTTTAAAGCATGAAAAGTTTTTAATTTTGACAAAGCCCAATTTATCTTTTTAGGCCCTTGTGCTTTTAGTGTTAGTTTGTGCTTTTTATAGTGTTTAAGAAATCTTTCCCTAAGAAGGCTTTACCTAACCAAAAGTCACATAGCTTTATGTCTACATGTTTTTCTAAGAGTTATATAGCTTTAGATTTTACAGCTTATAAGTCTATGGTTTTAAGTTAATTTTTGTGAATGGTGTGAGTTAAGAGTCCAACTTCATTCTTTTTCATATGGATGTTCAGTTGTTACAGCACCATTTGTTGAAAAGACTATTCTTTCCCCATTGTTTTGACACCCTTGTTGAAAATGAATTGACCACAAATATAAGGGCTCATTTTGGGACTCTCAGTTCTACTTCATTGATCTATGTCTATCCTTATGTCAGCACCACACTGTTTTGATTACTGTAGCTTTGTAGTATGTTTTGAAATGAAAAAGCATGAGTCCTCCAACTTTGTTCTTTTCTTTCAAGACTGTTTTGGCTATTCTGGGTCCCTTGCATTTCCTCTAGAATCAACTTATCAGTTTCTTCAAAAAAAGCTATCTGGGATTTTGAAAGACATTGCATTAAATCTGTCAATCAATATTAAGTATTGTCATCTAAACAATATTAAGTCTTTTGATCCATGAACATGGAATGTCTTAACTTGTTAAAATTATCTTTACTTTCAATTACCTTTAATTTCTTTCAACAATGCGTTGTAGTTTCCATAGTATTAGACTTGAACTTCTTTTGTTAAATTTATTCCTAAATATTTTATCCTTTTTTGAGGATACAGTAAATGAAACTGTTTTCTCAATTTCACTTATAATAGATCCTTGTTCTTGTATAAAAAAGCAATTGATTTTTATATATTATTCTTATATCTTGCAATCTTTTTGAACCTGTTTTATTAGTTCTAATAGCTTTCTACAGGACTCTTTAGGATTTTCCATATTTACAAGAATATGTTACCTGCAAACAGATAATCTTACTGTTTCAAACTCACAATCTGGATGTCTTTTTACTGTTTTCTTGTCTAATTGCCCTGGTTAGAATTTCCAGTACCATGTTAAACAGAAATGGCAAGAGAGGACATCCTTGTCTTATTCCTGATTAGGGAAAGTATTGAGTGAGTGTTCCATCATTACGATGTTAACTGGAAGGTTTCCACACGCTCTTTGTAAGACTGAGGGAGTTCCCACCTCTTTCTAGTTCGAGTGTTTTTTATCATGAGAGGGTGTTGAATTTTGTCAAATGCTTTTTCTGTATCTATTGTGATGATCATGTGATTTTTACTTCATTAATTTATTACATTAACTGATTTTCAAATATTAAACCAATTCTGCATTCCAGGGATAAATCCCATTTGGTCATAGTGTATAATCCTTTCTATATGTTGCTGGATTTAGTCTGCCAGTGTTTTGTTGAAAATTTTTATGTCTATATTCATAAGAGATACTGCTCTGTAGTCTCATCTTGCAATGTCTCTCTGGTTTTCATATCAGGTTAATACTGGTCTCATGGTATGAATTGGGAAGTGTTCTCTACTATTTTTTGGAGAGAACCTACTAAGTTACCTACTCTCTTTGTGCTATCAAAGTAACTATTTCATAGGGTTGCTATGAGGGTTACACAAGTTAATATATGTAAAGCAATCGATACAGATCCTGCACACAGTAAGTGCTACATAAGTATTAGTTATTATTATTGTTATTATACCCACCTATCTCAACTTGCCCTGTTTGAAATGGTTCTTCCCACATCCACTCTACTCCCTTCTAATTTGTTCTCCATACTGTAGCCAGAGGATCTTGCTAATAACACAAATCTGGTCATGTCACTGCCTTGCTTAAGACCCTGTTATCACCTGATGCAGAGTTTTCATACTAGCTCTATGCTGCTTAAGACTCTCCTCACCTTTCCAACTTCTCCCAACCCTTCGCCTTCAACTAGTTAATGGTTACTCACTTAGATTTCGGGTTAGACACACTTCCTTCAAGAAACTTTCACAGATTCGCAAGTTAGCATCTCCCTGCACTTCTACTTCATAACATTCTTTTGGTTTGTTTGTTTTGGCAGCTGGCATGTAGAGGGATCCGAACCCCTGACCTTGAGGTTGCAAGGCTGTGTTCTAACCAACTTTCACAACGGTATGCATACTTCTTATTGTTACTTTTTCGGTTTTTATTTAGATTAAATTCCATTAGAAAAGCAGGGTAACTGCTGTAACTCCAGCTCCTATTACAAGGGTCTGGCTCATAATTTGTGCTTGATAAATCTCTTTTGAAGTAATAAATAAATACATCTTGCTCGTCGGTTTGAGTTTCAGTGATTCACATAAACATATTTGATTTACTGCGACAAAAGATTCACATCACGCAGTACCCTGCCTCAATTTTGCCTCATACAGCAAAAACCAGACTGTCCGAGATGGCATCGAGATCGTTGGATTGTGGGGTCCCGGTAGGAATAACTTGTATCTTCATCTTTGTATTCCTAGATTCTACCACGGTCCTTGGCACATTAAAGGCACCCAATAAATTGTGCTGAATAAACTTTTCTTGGAACAGGGGCGGCTGGATGACCCGATAACTTCAACACGTTCTCTCTCCTATTATCCCCAAAGCTCAGGAACCCCTACTGCCCTCCATCAGTTCACTACTCTAACTACCAATGCCACGCCCCCTCCCCCTCCACTCGCAACTCTTTTTTTAACTAAAACTCAGATCTCACCTTTTCGATCACTAAAAGCAGTCACAGGAAAAGCAATTAAATTAATGACCTAAACTAATCGCAGTCAGGTGCATCCCTTGCTCACCTCCGTACCCTCCCACCCTGGTGCCTAGGGCTGTTGAGCTCAAACCAGGTGAGGTGAAAGACTCAGCTTCCCCTCTAAGGAAGGCCCCCACTTCCCATTCGGAGCCGAGCACTCGGCTGTTCCTCTGTTCCGACCGGGGTTGTCCCTCACGAGGCCCGACTCGGGTCCGCGTCCCCGGGGGCTCCGCAACCGCCACTCTGGCCCGCGCCCCATGGCCCCACTCACTGTTCTTGAGAAAGCGCTCCTCGTGCAGCACAGCAATGGCGTTGACACAGAGCAGGGCCGCCTGCAGCAGCGAGTACAGAGTAAAGGCCATAGCCACCCAGAGTCGCCCAGACGCCCAACTGATTCCTTTCCAGACGCCGCAGGGGACGTGGCGTCGCCACGGATGGCGCTCTCCTACGGGAGCCGGTGGGGCCCAAAACGCGCTCTCCGAGAAGCTCCGCCCTCCTCTAGCCAAGAACCGCCCCGCGCTTACGTCATCAGGGCGTATGCGCCTAGCTGTCTAGACCCATGTTGTCCAACACCACAGCCGCCTGTGATTACTGAACATTTGAAATGTGGCTAGCCTGGATTGCGAGGTGCTAAAATTGCAAAATACAAAGACACAACAAAGATGTAAAATATGCTACTCATTTTTAATGTTGATTACATGTTGAAATGATAATATTTTTAATACATTTGGGTAAATAAAATATATTACCAACATTAATTTTTCCTGTTTATTTTTACATTTTGTTTAAGTGGCTATGAGGACATTGAGAATGACATACGAGTCATGTATTATATTGCTATTGGACAGCACTGTGCTAGATTCTCCCAGGAGCTATTTGAGATCTTAATATTCCCATTTTACAGATGAGGGAACAGAGGCTTTGACAAATAAAATTTTTTTATAAATTAAAATAAAATAACATATCTTAAAATTACGCAGTGAGAAGCATTTTCTCCTGACCAAATTCCTTCTGAGCCCTCTTCTTGACCAGCCTTCAACATTAGCCTATAAAAATTATAGACAGTCCACACAAATGATTGTGTCTGTCCCTCAACCCCTACTTTAAAAGACAAACACTGACATAATTTAACACTAGCTGCCCCCTTAAAGTGCTTGCCTGAGAAAGCTCAAGTTACCAAAAGAATTTACTGTTCGTTCTAGCCAACACCTGACAAAGGGCTTACAATTGTGAATCCTTCCTCTGTACCTTTGAGATGTATATGTATTTCCTACAACTCAGGAGTGTCTTTCTCAAGGACCTGAAAACCATTCCTTTAAAATGTAATCATCAGGAAGGATAGGGCCTCTGCCTCCCAGTCTCCGTGAGAGGATAGAATCCTAACTTCCATACATGCTAGCTCATAGACAGAGCAGTCCTAACTACATTTGCACTGACCAACCCTTTGTAATTTTTCACTATCCTGACTCTACCGAGGTCTCATTCATCCTCCTCCCTACTCTTTCATTCTCCTTTTAAAATGCCCAGTTACCTATGCACAAATCAAAGTTTAGTTCAGTTCACACTGGAAACTCTTCCTTATTGCAATAGTATATTTCTGATTAAAATCTGTCCTTACCACTTTAACTAATGTCTCTCTTTGACAGCATCAGCAAGAGGCTGTTAGACCTTGATAAATTTTAGACATTGTTTGAGAGCAAGTGTGCAAAGTAATCACTTCCTAAACTCTACAGGGTACCATACGATAAAAGAGGGAAAAGCACCACATTAGTCTCAGAAAGGACTTTGGAAGCCTGTGTGTTACTTGTGCTGGAAGAGACACTGGCCAAAAAAAGAATAATAGGTTAAACTCCCTGAAAGAAATTAAGCTTATATAGGCCAACTAGTTAGTGTCTACAGGGAAGAAGAGATGTGTTGTTTCCCACAATAGAACATAAATACTAACTCCAAAATCTGAACACAAGTGCAAATCAGGTAGAGAGAGACACGTAAAGATAAAATAAAGGAAATAAAAGAAACAATAGGACACCAGCAAATCCTCCAGTTCTTTAAAGCCTATAAAACTCTAGACACTGGTAATGGTGAATGTCTTAGTCCATTCAGGCTGATATAATAAAATACCATAGACTGGCTGACTTATAAACAACAGACATTTTTTCTTACAATTCTGGAGGCTGGAAGTCTGAGATCAGAGTGCCAGCATGGTCAGATTCTAATGAGGGCCCTCTTCCAGGTTGCCGATTGCCGACTTCTTGTATCCATGGTGAAGAGAGGAAGCAAGTTCTCTCAGGACTCATAAGGACACTAATCTCATTCACAAAAGCTCCACTCTCATGGCCTCACCTAATCCTAATTACCTCCCAAACGAGTAATACCATCACATTCATGTGTATGAATTTTAGCGGGGGACACAAACATTCAGTCCATAACAGTGAAGGAAGGTTATTCTCGAATGTGGAAAGTGGGGCCCCTCTAGGACTTCTACATTGGGCTAGAAAGGGGGAAGTGGCACTTGGGAAAACTTGTCTGGAAGCTTTAGTTGTGCAGTGACTTGAAGTTTTTACTAGATTGTTTGGAGGAAGAGATACAGAAGGACGACTAGAAATTATTGCATGGATGAAGTGGAGGTCAGAGTAGAGCTTCTCATGGCTACGCCTTTGTGCTGCCACTGGATCACAACTCGCAAGATCCAATTCTTTTATTGTCAAAAGGGTCAGGTTAACATCGCTGTGCCTCTGTTACTTCATCTATAAAATTAGGTGATTATCATCTCTGAGGCCCTTTGAGCTTCAAAATTCTCTAAATCTAACAAAAACTGCTTAAAATATGAGATAGTGTACAAGTACTAGTGCTATGTTATCTGATTCATTATTTTTCAAAAATTCAGGCTTGTAGGCTAAGCTGATAACAGCAGATTATATCTTTAAAAAGAATTGTTCCTTCGATGTCCTTACTTCTAAAGAAACCCAAAGCCTGGGAATTTTATTATATATTTATAAAATAGGTGTCACAGCATTAAAAAAAAAAAAAAAGTCTGCTTTCAAACAAAAAATGAGTAAAATGCACATTCTGCATTTTAGCAGATGGAAAATAAATAACTGGTTGTGGTCTATTTCAAATTAGAACTTGTTGCGTGGTGCTGAGCTTCTGATGTCTGTTTTGATGTGGTTTCACACATTCATATTAGTACCAGAGGAGAGGGTCTAGGGAGATCCAATGGACGACATCAACCCTCACCATCCTCTACTGGGTTCTTGACTCCACCACAGGAAAGAGTTCAAGAGCAGAGACAGAGTAGAAAGCAAAAACAGGTTTAATGTAAAGAATAAGAGATATGGATTTGACAAGGAAAGTGAAGCCTAGCTCCAGAGACTGAGCAGTGGCTGTAGCAAATTTAATACATAAAGAAATACACACTTTACAAAGTGCAGGCTAGCTCAAGAGAATGAGCAGAGCAGCCTGCTAAAGGCAGATTTAACACAAAAAGTAAGAAATACACACCTCTCAGGCAAAGTGCAGGCCAGCTCCAGAGAGGATGAACAATAGCCCTCCCTTCTTCCTAGATTTCACTTTTATAGTTTGGTTATCTACACATATTCATGTTATCTAATAAATATTCAACTAAGGGGGTGGTTCCTAGTCACGTAACAGGTTAGGTAACATAGTCTTGTGCAACTGGTCTCCTTGGAGCATGCTTATTGGTTAAATTCCACCACATGCATAGGTTACACTTGGAATATTCTAGGTGCTCTCTAGTGCTTTCAGTGGAAGGTCATTCATAGGATAAACTGCTTTCTACTGAGCATGCTGAGCCACCAAGCTTACACAGGTCTGCCTCCCGTGGTCTCAGTCTCCAGGTGCTGGTATTAAAATAGGTGCTACAAACAACAGCAGTTCAGGACTCAAAGGAGGGGATTGAGCCCTAGGGGGAGTGGTCTGAGACCCAGGGTGGCCTAAAACCTGACCCCAGGGAAACTGAGCACCTCCTATCTCAATGTTAGTTGCCCTATCGAACAGTACTGTCAGGGATGAAACTTTGTTTTTCCAATTTCAGATGCAGATGTCTCTTTCTTCTTCAAGGTGTTTTGTTTTGTTTTGTTTCTTTCTCTTTTGACTTCTAGATGGTACACTGGCATCTCAGACCGTCTTGCCATAGACTTCCTTTGTAAATACTAATATGAGTGTTTTCATTCCTTTGACAGGAATCAAAAAATTGATGCTTTCAATAAAGGCAAGAAAAAACAATGGTTAAGAATACGTCTAGGATAATCTTTGTGTTTAGCCCCTGATTAGATGTGGGGAACAGGGTAGATGTAGGATTCAAACTTGATCTTTTAAAGTTAAAATGCCTACAACTCAGTTTTTGTACATATGAGAGACTGTATTATTGAGATCAAATTTTTTACCCTTCCCTGTATCGATGCCTTTGCCTTATAATTTTACTGCTCCTTGACTTTGGATTCAGCAATATCACCTGCTTTGGCCAATAGAATGAGGAGGAAGTGATGTTTCTGCTTTCTTTCTTGTGCCTCTGACATTGCCATGAGCAAAACATGCCTGGACTAATCCATTGGTTCTGAGAGAAGGAAAGAAAGATGTGGAGCAGAACCAAATCACCACAGTCAAGTCCAGCCTTGATCAACCAACCTTCATTCAATCACAGATCCATGAGAACAAATGATAGTTATTTTACGTCACTAAATTTTGGGGTGGTTTTTTCCATGGTACTTTTGAGGCAACAGATCTCTCCTCTATGTATAGTCACTCACTTGGTGATATGATTTATTCTAATGGGTTAAAAACATTTATATACCCTGAAGACTCCCAAATTTTTATCTCCTACCCAGAAATCACCCATGAACTGGTATTTCCAGCTGACTACCACTTGGGTGTCTAATAAACATCTCAAACTTACTTTGCCCAAAAATGAACTTTCGATTTTTCTTTTGAAACTTACTTCTATAGGCATCCCATTTTAGTTCATGACAACTTCAGTGGTTCAGGGAAAAATCCTTGGATCATCTTTGGCTCTGTCTTTTTCTCTCACACCTTACATACCATCTATCAGCAAACCCTGTTGACTTTAACTTCAACATGTATTCAAATCTGACCACATCTCATCCACCAAAATCCTGGTCCAAGTCTCCATCATCTCTTGGGTAGATCAGTGCAATAGCCTCCTAACAGGTCTCTGTGCTTCTGCTTTTGCCTCTCTCCAGTTTATTCTCCCCAGAACAGCCCAGGTGCTTCTTTTAAAGTCAAGTAATAAAAGCAATTTATTTGCTGAGAGAACTGGGTAATTTGTCCTGTAGAACTTTCTGCATTCTAGATTTTGCTAATTGTATCCCTAGGTTCCTGACTGACTTAAATGCTATTTACAATACTCAAATCATCTGTAAAAAACAAAAATGCTTGGTGATTAAAGTCACTATTTAAATTAACTAAAACCTTTTACAAACTCAGTGAAAAAATATCAGGTATGTACTAAAGAAAAATTTTTCACAAATCAGGTCTTGAAATAATTCTTCAGTAAATCTGTTGGCTTTGATCTCTTTGTCTTCCTGTTTTAAAATCTCAGCATATCTATTCCTACATTCATTAAAAAATAGTTCATCAAGATAAGACTGATGCATGTTATTTATTAAAAATTTAGAGTCACTTTGAAGACTGACAAAAATGGATTATGGTTTTTAACATTTTTATCTTGATAACATGTTTTAATAGATATACTTATTTTATTATCTATGTCTGAGATATGAATCAATGATGAGTGAGGTATGTTTGCTTTTAATCCTGTTATTTACAATAGCAACCTTGAATTTAACTGGGTTTATGGCACCAGCATTCACCCAAATGGGTTCTATTTGAGTAAGCATTGCACCAAAATAGGAAAATCCCACAAGAGCCTCATTCACGATTATGGACTCATACAAGCTATTCCTGGTATGAGACTCAAATGAAACCATTTGCAAGCTGAAAGCTTTGTGCATTATGAAGTGCTTCTGGAAATAGGGCTTTTGGAAATGGAAAGATTTTTTAAAAAATAAAAATAGGTCACTGTACCTATTTTAAAAGGGGATTAATCCAAAATGGCTACATATATCTGACTGGTTTTAGCCAAAAAAAAAAAAAAAAAAAAAAAAAGCCACCTGAGTAAATAAAATCAGAATAAAAAAAGTAGAGAAACTACTTACTCGAATGAATTTATTTGTTTATTCTTTTACTCAATGGAAATTTATTGAACTTCTAAGATGCGCCTTATATCGCACAAGGGGTTGGATGAAGTTCAGTAGGCTAAGTACAAATAATAATCAAATATGTTCCTGCTCTGATGAAAAATAAGAAAAGAAAAAAAAAATAAGCCACAGAATGCAAGGAGTTACAGAGCAGTAAATGTTCAGTGCTTAAAATAAGAGGAGAGTGAGAACAAAAGATAGTTTAGGTTGGTGTATCCCAAACCTGGCCAATCATCAGAATCACCCAGGTGCTTTTAAATATATATAATTGTCTTCCAGCTCACGATGGTGCACCAAGGAATTGTATTTCTCTTCATTCCTGCCTGCAATTCCATTAAATTATAAAGGAATTTAAAAAGGAAATACATTTGTAATAGTAAAGATATGGAAGAATATAAACAATTTAAATAAACTCAGGGAGATAAAAAATAAAAGGAAGCATATCGATGGATAACACACAGTGCATAAAGCTGTAGCCCAGAATGAACCATGAAAAGTTGAAGTGGCAGTAAAGTCATTATCCTGAAGTTTCACAAAAGCTCTGGATTCAGAGTCGGCAGGTACAACAGAGATCCTGAAGAAGAAGCAGGGCTGAAAATGGGCAGATCAACTGATCTGTATATGAAATACCCAGCCTTCCCAGCACTAACTCCCAACCAGCTTGGACAAGATAGCAAACAGTCTGGCATTTGTCCCCAGGCAAGACTACAAGGACTTTTCTTTAAGGAAATTATCGGAGAAGAGCTAAGGCTTCTAATGTGAGTATTCCTGCTCTAGAATAGGGCTGTTCTTATTCTGGCATTTTGGAGATTGTTAACTTGACTACTACTAGTTCAATCTATAGCTAAATGGCTGTTTTCATACTTTAACAACTACACAGAGCTTCCAAACCTTAAGCTCATTATTATTAAATATAAACAGGCAATCAGGACATATGATGAAAACCAGCAATAAAGAAAAAAAAAAGGCTAAATTATTGATAATAAAAGTGACTTGAGAGGCATTAAAAGAGAGGAATTTTTCCCAGAAATTTTTATAAAGGAACAAAGAAAAATAAAGAATTCTCAAAATCAAAAACTTGATAGACCTTCAAAAGGTTCTTTGGAAGATAAAGTTGAGGAAATCTCCCAGAATATAGAAAAAAAATAGAGATAGAAAATATGGTACTGGCTGGCCAGTTAACTCAGTTGATTAGTGTGGCCTTGTAACATCAAGGTCAAGGGTTCAGTTCCCCATGCCCACCAGCCACCAAAAATAAATAAATAAATAAATGAAACATTTTAAAAATATATGGATAAAAAACTAGAACACAGGGAAAATGGGAGTTTCCTAAGGATAGGAATGCAGGATAGGAAATAATAATACAAAATTAAAATTTCCAGAGATGAAAAGAGTATGAGTGTTCAAACTGAAATGACCTACTAGGTGCTGAGTAGGTTAAATGGGTTTTAAAAAATCCGTTACCTGGACCCATCATTATAAATTTTTTTTTTGGCAGCTGGCCAATAAGGGGATCTGAACCCTTGACCTTTGTGTTACATATGAAATTTCAAAACATTTTATTAAAGAGAAGATTATAAAAGCTTCAAGGGAAGAAAAATGAAATTTATAAAGAAATAAGAAACCACTAGCACCAGATGTGAGAGAAAATGGCACACTTCTGTTTTGAAGGAAAATAATTTTGAATCTAAAATTCTACAGCCAATCAAACTATCTGCTAATGGTAAAGGTAAAAATGAAGATTTTAAAAACAAAGGCAAAACTAAACTAACATTTCTAGACAAAAATTATTTTTTAAAGAGAGATTTAAACATGTAGAAAACTCAGAACGTTTTTACTCTATCAGCAAATATTTATTGAGTACCTATTTTGGCATTATTTTAGGCAATAGGGATACAACAATAAACATGGCATAGGCCCTTCCCTCAAGAAATCTAAATTCTAATGAAGATAAGATTCACGTATCCTTTTCAGAAAGCTATTGGAAGATGTACTCCTGCAATGCATTGGTATAATACAAGAAAAAAGATGAGTTATAAGAAACGGCAGAACTAAACTAAGCAGTCATCAAAAAGAATCTTAGATGAGAGGTAAGCCACTGTCCTAAAAGCACTGGTCTAAATTGAACAAGACATCAGTGTGCTTCATAAAGAACGTCTTATAGAAAAAAAGAATAAAAATAGATTCCATGAAATAAAATGAGAAAGCAGCTGGAAGATATAAGTGATATGATATGGTAGCAATTGTTAGTGTTCAGCAATCCGGTAGGATCCTTCCTAGATACTTAAGACATCTATGTTTCTCAGAGTTCCCTATAGTTAGGTGGGACTGTGTCATTGAATTCTGGCCAATAGAATGTAAATTTCATCTTCATGCTAAGGCAATTTAGAAACGATGAGTCTTCCCTACAATCTCTCTTTTCCTTTGTTGGCTGGCTGGCTGGAGTGGATCCAGTGGAGAGTTTGGAAGATGTCAGGATTCTCAGAACCTCACCCTGAAAGGAAATTTTCTTCTGACCCAAATTGGACTGTGTGGTATGATCAAAAAATAAATTTTCACAATGTTAAGCCACTGACTGAGATACCAGGTTTTTATTTGTTACTGCAACATTTCTTAATCTACCCTAACTACAAATGTGTTTTTTAGGAAAGGGCACTGCTTTCTCTCAGTGTGAAACAAGAAATATAATTAGTACTGAATAAAATAAAATGGAAAACAAGTACTTGATCCAATATAAAGTTGAGTTAAATATGGCCCTCTATGAGGGCAGAAGCTAGGTTCTAAGTAGCAAATACACCTACAAAGAACTAAAAAGAAGAAATCAGCAGTGACAGGAAGGAGAAAAGGTAAAGCAGCCCGAGGAGAAGGCAGCATTCAAGAACGACTGGTAGGTTCATTTATTCTTAAACCCAGTGGCACTGTACAAGTATAAACAACTGCCAGAGTCATCTGCTGGTGTTGATGGAATTAAGCCACTTTGGATTGGGAGCTAAGCTAGGTAATATATGGAAGTTTGAAAGTCAAGAAGCATCTGAATGTATAAGCAGAGGAGAGAAACTGGGAAGGCGAGAGGTGGTGATAAGGCGTGGAGCATGTCTCGGGAAGGATGAGCATGGTTGGCCACATTTCTGTATATTGAGTCTTCCCCCAGTTCTAACAGTTCTCTACAAACCTGAATACAAGTTTGGTGCATTTAAGCTATTCAAGTCATCTGCCTTAGAAAACACTAATGGAACAGCTACATTTATTGAGCCAAGAGGAATACAATGTAGAACAGTGACTATTTGTTCCTGCCTTGAAGGAGTTTACAGTCTCACTGGGCACTCATAAGATAGAGAGAGCAATAAAAAAAACCCAAGGCAACACATAAGAAGGGCCAAGTGACTGGTGCAGAAAACCAGGTACCCTTACAGTGTTTAAGAGAAGGGAAGAAATCTGAGGTTTTGGAGAAATAGGGCCAGGGTAGATTTAAGCTGAATCTTGAGTGCTGGGCAGAATGTAGGCAAGAAGAAAGGAAGGAAGAAGGGCCTTCAAACTAGAGAAATGGTGCCAGCAATAGGAGGCAAACCTAGGGAAATTGTTCTGACATGCAATGTCAAATGTAAGTTAAGTCCAAATTATATAGGGCCTTGAGCAACAGGTAAGGATTTGGGTTTTATTTTGTAGACAATAGGTAACAACAAAATTTTGCAGGATAAAAGTGGTGGTAAAATACATTAGACCACATTTCTTTTTCTAGTATTAGTTTTTAAGCCTTTGAATATTTGAGAATACTGTCTCAATTCAGTTTGGTTCTGGAGCAGCTACAAGGGTCAATTATCCTTGGCTTATTGGGAGTTAAGAATAAAAAGTTCTGTTCCAGAAGATGGAACACCAATATGTTGTTGCCAAGATTTTTCCTTCCTTGTTACTTAACGTTAAAGGAAGGAAACCTCTTAGGAGTTCTGAGAATTAATTAGTATCTCCCAACGGCTTTCTTGTGTCTGTTGTTATTTATTTAGCTTATTAAAGAGAAGATCTCTTATTATAAACGTTACCTTATTAATCTTTGTTGAGTCAACCATGTATACACTCAGGAAAGATAGTCAGGTGTAGGGAAGGAGGAAGGAACCAAAGTGTATCAGGAATGCTTATAAATCTTAGAAGGAACTTTGGGGGCCAGCCCGTGGTTCACTCGGGAGAGTGTGGTGCTGATAACACCAAGGCCATGGGTTTGGATCCCATATAGGGATGGCTGGTTCGCTCACTGACTGAGCGTGGTGTTGACAACACCAAGCCAAGGGTTAAGATCCCCTTACATGTCATCTTTTTTTTTTTTTTTTTTTTTTTTTTTATATAGAAAAGAACTTTGGGACTGTGGGGGCTCTGAAAACCTGTTATATTATGAAATAGCTTTCTTTTTTCTAAGTAAAAGTAAAACCACATGGTTTTCATTTAACATACTTTTTCCTGAGCAGGGAACACAGAAATTATTTTTTCTCTTATGTCTTTAGACATAAACACAAGTGAAAGTGGGACTATAATAAAGTAATAGGGATGGTGTGTTAAGCTTTTGTTTGTAGAGGTCTATTCAAGTTACCTCAAGCAATGGGAGTTGATTGAAGAATGCTTATGGCAGTAATAAAGGTGGGAATCTTTGTGCATCCAGGCCTCACAAGGACCCAAGAATGTCACACATTCAGGCTCCCAAATCATGACCGGGTCATTGAATTTCCAGCCCAGCAGTGGGTCCATAGCTCCCTCTTTTTGTGTTTGGCCATTATGTTGACCTTGGTATTCCCTGTCTCTGTCTCCACTGCTCCTGCATCTGACAACCATCTCCTCTCAACTCTCCCTTTCTCTGCTTCATTGCTTCTGATTACTCATTCTCCCCTTCTCAGTTGCCGCTATCAGTTACTCTTACTGCTTCACGGCTTCTGCTTGTCATCTTATTTTCTCTCTGTGTGTTTTGGCTTCTGACCCTGCCACCAGCTGCTCACTCTGTATTTCTTCAGTTCAGATTCCCAGAATGAGAATGCGGGTCTAGGGGAAAGGGCGCAGGCAGAGGGTTGAGATTTGAACCGGATTAGGGGATGCCTCATCTTTTCAGACTGAAAGGAAAAAGGGAGGACACAGGTTTATGCAGGTGGGAACTTTTGTAGGAGGTTGAGAGAGGTCATGTCTGTTGACTTTTGCCTCCTTAGTGGAGTAGAAGAAATCATTGTTCACTGAGAGTGAGGGGCAAGGTTTGAGTAAGGGGCTTGTAGTTCAGTGGAGGTTTGGACTAGCTTTAGAGGGAGAGGAACTGGCCAAGAACAGTGAAAACATTGACAGGTGGAGCTGAGAGCTGAGGTTTGAGACTGGGTGAGGCCAATCCACCAATCTATGAAGATTGTGTGATTTCTTTCTGATTATGTGATTTCAGTCTTGCCTAACCCCAGGGCCCCCTAGGTAGGAATGATGGGGGCAAGTGAGAGGAGAGCTTAGGAGATCAACCACTCACATTGAGAGAGAATAAAAGTTAGGAAGAGGCTGTGAAAATGGAAAGGTCAGGGACTGGAAGTCTTGAAACAGCAGATTCAAATGTGGAAAAAATGGGTAATTGGAATTAGAAAATAGAACATTCGAATGTAGGATTTTAGAGGTGATACCATAGCGTGACATGTGTAATAGATTAAATATGGCCACAGCTGCTTTGCAGCTCCTCTTTCCAATCAAAATCTGAGCTGGACTTGAGACTTCCTCTGATCAGTAGAATTCAAATGAAGTGATGTTTTGCAAGTTCTGAAGCCTAAGCCTCAAGAGGCCTTATAGCTTCTGCCTTTCCCTCTTGGAAGGCTTCCCTGGGACCCCAATGACATAAAAAGCCCAAAATGAAAGGTGATAGAGAGGCCCAGGCATTCCAGCTGTCTCAGCCAAGTCCCTTTCCCACATACCTGACAGCTGAATGTAGCTACAGGAGTGAGTTTGGTGGATATCAGCAAAAGATGACCCAATCAGCCTACAAACTCATGGAAAATAATCAATCATTGTTTTAAGTCACTAAATTTTAGAGTGATTTATTCCAACAATACAATAGTTAACTAGTACCCCATGAGGGTATCCTATTGGAGTGTTGTTTTCTTTGCTTAGAACATTCTCCCCCCATCCTTGCCATCCCATTCCCCCTCACTCACACTTCATTTGACCAAGTTCTTATTCTTCAGGGCTTGGTTCATGTGTCACCTCCTCCAGCCAAAGTATAGCAGCAATGACACAGATGAAATGTTAGAAAGAAGACTTTACTCATCCTCCAGTCTAAGATGGGTGTTCTTTACTTTCCCATAGCATCATATGGGAATCTCCACCATGGCACTTCTACTGCGTCATAAATGTTTGCATCCTTTACTGGACAGCACATATCTTGAGAGCAGGGGTTTCTTACCCCAGTACCTTGTACTGTGCCTGGCACATAGCAGTCATCTAATTGTTTGTTGAAGAAATGACAAAATACATTGCCCTTCAGATGAAATCCTGCTCCTTCACTTATAGGAATATAGCCTTGCCAGTAGCATAACATGAGAATGACCACACTATCCATACCCCGAAAGACACTTGGACAGTAATGGCAGAGGTAACTGCTCATGAATGCCTTTCCCCTCCTCCTTGCTTATTAACGTCTTTGTTGGTGCTGCATAAATCTCACCTCCTCCATGGAGCATCACCTGCTAGTGCCAGCCCGCACTCATTCTGCTGTAATCACATAGACTTGCCTGCTGCCTGGCTTAGCAGTTCAGGGAACGGGTTTGGGAATCAGAGAGCCTTAGGTTCAAATCCCAGCTGGACTATTTGCTAATTGGACACACCACGTGAACCCTCTGAAACTCAGTTTCCTGATCTGTAAAATGGTTGTAAAAATTCCTAACTTTTGTATTGTTTTATATGCTAAAGTATGTAGTACTTGGCACATGGTAAGTTCTTAATAAATGGTAGTTATTCTTAATGATTGATAATGAAAAGAAAGGGTAAAAGTGAAGGACTGGAGTTCAGAACACTTTTCTTGGAAGGATTTGTAGGGAGGTCTGCCTGTTCCATAACTCTGAGCAGGAACAACTTCTTGCTATCCTGTAGAGCTGCCTTCAGCATCTCAGAGAAGGGTTCTTGGCAAAATTGTACAGTTTCAGAATCCTCCTCATAGGAAGTCATTCCTAATGCACAGTGAATGATCATAAGCCTGAGTTTGTCTAAGGATTGTCATTGGATGAAGAGGTAACATTAAAGGGATATTTATCTTAGAATTTCTTTAGTAGCTGCTCCAAGGAAGGGCTTTCTCTATGCAGCTCAACAACTGTTCTCTACTGATGCCAATAGCTCCATTCTGGGCTCTCATGGCTGGAAAAAATTGATAGCTTTATCAGTTCACATTTGCTCATTCTAACAGCTCACTTAACACAGTGCTATGGGGTGAATGTGGGGGAAAGAAGATGAAGTGTAGCAAAAAGCAGGGCAGCCCAGACCCTCAGAGGAAGAAGCCATCATCATGAGGTCATCTGTGTGGCTGAAAGATTCAGGCACCACTAAGCTGATAGAATGAGGGACTCTAAGCTTCCCTTTATGGATCATGAAGGGGAACTGAGGAGAGTAGCTCTTTCCCAAATGGATTAGCTTCAATGTTTCAGATGAAGAAAAGGAAGAGGAAAAGAGGTCGGGAAGAGAGAGGAAGAAGGGAGGGAAAGGCAGAAGAGGAAGGCGAGGAAGAGGGGAAGTTAACCAGTTGACAAAATTCTGTACATTTTTGAAAAGGGTAATGCAGAATGATGTGCCAAATGATGGTGGTGGTGTGTCCACAACTGAGATTCTGTGTGCTATTACAGCTTAAAATACCTCTAAAATGAGAGGATGAACCTGGACAAGGTCTAAATATTACTTCTCAACCCAAGCTGCACAATAGATTCACGCAAGGAGCTTATAACAATCTAATGCCCAAGCTGCACTCTAGACCAATAAGTCAGAATCTCTGGGGATGAAATCCAGTTATCAATATTTTTTAAATGTTCACAGGTGATTCCAATGTGCAGCTGATATTGGGAACCACTGGCCTAGACAAACAACTAAAATGAATCAGGGATCATGAAGGCTACCAAGGGAACACAGACTAGAACTAGGGGAATTGTTTCAACGCTTGGTAGAAGAGAGGTTAAGTTTGGAACAACAAATTGAAATGTAGTGCTTGCACAGTACATTTATGGAATTTATTTTTCTAATTTATTTTTATCTTTAGCTTGAACAAAGTAGCCACAATGCCCCACATGCAGGGGTTGGAACCTGCACAACAGGCTCCCCTGTCAGAGAAGGTCTTGATGACAAGTTCATTGTACAACCTATCTGAATAGGGATCTGACAGTGTCACTTCCTTAATAATTACAACAATTCACTCAGGGACATTGTGAAAGACAAAATTATCAACTTCTTTCACTTAGCATTAACAGAAGAAACATCTCATAGGGACTATTTTCATACCTTCTGACCACTAACATGATAGAAGACATCCAGAAGAATAGGGAGGTGGGGGAGGAATTAAAATATGTGTGGAAAATGGCAAGGAATGTACAGATAACTCCTAACTAGCACACACAGGACTTTGGAGCCACCTTGTATCATCTCATCCTTGTTTATTCCTCAGCATTTTATTATTCAAATTTCGAACGTTGCAAAGTTGAGAAAATTTTACAATTAGCACTCATATGCCTACCACCTAGATTCTACCATTAAGATTTTATTACACTTGATTTATCACATATCTATCCTTCTATCCATTCATTAATCCTTGTTTTTGGTGTACTTCCAAGTAAATTGCAGACATTGCTACACCCTCTCCTAAATACTTGAACATACATACCATTAACTAAAGTTTAATGTTTGATTATATTTTTCCTTTGATATAAAATTTATATAAAATAAAATGTACAAATCTTAAACATACATTTGCTGAGTTTTGACAAATGCAGACACCTGTGCGACCCAAATCTTTATCAAGATAGAGATCATTACTGCCATCCCAGAAAGTTCTCTCTTGACTGTTCCCAGTTGACCCCTAACCCCACTCTCCAAGAGGCAACCTCTGTTGTGATTTTAACCCTATATAGATTGGTTGGAACCATTGTAAAGTTTCAAATAACTGTAATCAAATAACTACAGTATTAATTACTCCTATGTGCAGAGCTTCTTTCACTCAGCAAAATGTTTTTTGGATTCATCCATGTTACTGTATGTATCAGTCATTCATTTCTTTATATTGCTCAGTAGTATTTCATCATATGAATATTCCACATAATTTTTTTATCCATTTTCCTATTGATAGACCCCTGAGCTCTTTCCCATTCTTGGCTATTATTGATAAAGCTACTACGAACATTCTTGTACATTTGTCTTCATGTACATTTGCATACATATACTTGTGTTTTCATTTCTCTTGGAAAAAATACATAGGAGAGTAAGTGCTGTGTCATAGAGAAGGTGTAGGTTTGGTTTTATAAGAAACTGCCTGACTCTTTCTCAAAGAGTTTATACCATTTTACATTCCCGTCAACAATGTATGATGGCTGGTTAGCTCAGTTGTTTAGAATAAACCCTTATAACACCAAGGTCATGGGTTCAGATCCCTGTACCGTCCAGCCACAAAAACAGACAAACCAACGAACAAAACAGTGTTTGAGAGTTCCGGCTGCCCCACAACCTTGTCAACATTTTGTGTTGTCAGTCTTTTAAATTTTAGTTTTCCGGTGGGTGTGCAGTGGTATCTCATTGTGCTTTTGATTTGTATTTCCTGATGATTGATGATGCTGATCACTTCTTTATATGTACATTAGTGATTTGTATATTTTCTTTTGTAAACTGTTCAATTCTTTTGCTCATTTTTTGAAAATCAGGTTGCTTCTTATTTTTATTAAGTTGAAGGAGTTCTTTATATATCCTGGATACAAGTTCTTTACCAGATATACGTTTTTCAGATATTTTCTCCCAGACTGTGGCTTGCACATTCATTTTCTTATTGGGGTCTTATGAGGAGCAGAAGTTTTTAATTCTTATGAAGTCCAATTTATCGGGGTTGGGTTTTTAGTTTTTGGTTTTTTGGTGGTTATTGCTTTGTGTGTCTTAGAAATCTTTGCCTGCCCCCAGTCTTAAAGATATTCTCTTATGTTTCGCTCTACAAGTTTTATGATTTTAAGTTTTACTTTTAGGTCTATCATTTGTCTCATATTAAATTTTATGTATGGTGTGAGGTAGGGGTCAATATTTTTTGTTTGTTGGTTTTTTTTTTTTCCCATATGGATATGAAATTTTTCCAGCACCATTTTGTTGAAAACACTTTCTTTTCTCCATTAGCTTGGCACCTTTGTCAAAAATCAAATGACCTTGTAAGTATAGTCTATTTCTGGGCTATTTAGTTATATGATGTGTTTTTTGGTTGTTAAGCCAGTACCATATACTGTTATGATTGCTATAGTTTTATAGTAAGTTTTAAAATCAAGTGCTATAAATTCCTGCAACTTTGCTCTTCTTTTTCAAAAATGCTTTGGGTATTATAAGTCCTCTGCATTTGTGTTTAAGTTGTAAGCAGCTTGCCAATTTCTCCCAAAAGTCCTGCTGGGAGTTTGATTGAAATTGTGTTGAATCTATAAATATATTTTGGGTGAAATGATATCTTAACAATAATGGATCCTCCAATTCAGACACACAGTATATCTCTTCAGTGTACTAAGTCTTTTTAGCTTCTCTCAGTAATGTTCAGAGGTTTTAAGAGTATAGATCTTCCATATCTTTTGGTAAATTTATTCTGCAGTATTTTTTTTTTATTGAGGTGAAATTCATATAACACAAAATTAATGATTTTAAATTGTACTGGTCATTGGCATTTAGTACACTCACAACGTCATAAAACCACAACCTCTATCTAGTTCCAAAACATTTAATCACCCCAAAAGAAAACTCCATACCTGTTAAGCAAGCTCTCCCAATTCTCCCCTTTCCCCTAGACCCTGGAAACTACCAATTTGCTTTCTGTCTCTATGGATTTACCTATTCTGGATATTTCATAAGAGTAGAATGATGCAATATGTGGCCTTTTGTATCTGGCTTCTTTCAATTAGCATATATTCTCAAGATTCATCCGCATTGTAACATATATCAATACATCATTCCTTTTTTATGGCTGAGTGATCTTCCATTGTCTGTATATACCACATTTTGTTTATCTAATCATCCATTGATGGACATCTGGGTTGTTTCCACCTTTTGACTACTGCAAATATTTGTATACAAATACTTGTTTGAGTATCTGTTTTCAATACTTTTGGGTGTATACCCCGGATAGGGATTGCTGGGTGATATGGTAATTCTGCATTTAATTTTCTGCAGATTGCCAAACTGTTTTCCACAGTGGCTGCACACTATGTTAGATTCCCACCAGCGATGTAACAAGGGTTCCAATTACTCCACATCTTCACCAATACTTGTTATTGACTGTCCTTTTGGTAGTAGTCTTACTAGTGGGTATGAAATGGTATTCATTGTGCTTTTGATTTGCATTTCCCTGATGACTCATTGTACTGAATATCTTTTCATGTGTTTTGGGCATTTGTATATCTTCTCTGGGTAAATGTCTATTCAAATCTTTTGCCCATTTTTTAATTGGGTTATTTGTATTTTTATTATTGAATTTGTAAGAGTTCTTTATAAATTCTGGATGCAAGTCCCTTATCAGATATATGACTTGCAAATATTTTCTCTCATTCTTTGAGTCATCTTTTCACTTTCCTGATAGTATCACTTGCAGCACAAAGTTTGTAATTTTGAGGCAGTCCAATTTATCTATTTTTTTCTTTTGTCACTAGTGCTTTTGGTGTTGTATGTACAAAACCATTGTCTGACCCAAGGTTGTGAAAATATACATGTATTTTTCTCCTAAAAGTTTTATAGTGTTAGCTGTTTGACAGACCACATTTTGAGTAGCACTGTCTTAGAGTATTTATCTTTCCAGAAAAATATATACCTCTGTCAAAAGAATCATGCTAATAGTGGAATTTCAGTTTCAAGGGAGGTTGGTGACAGGAGACACTTTTGTTTAAGAGGGATCTTTCAGCACTTGTCAAATTATGTCAGTCTGGGGACTGCCAGCTCAACTATGTGTAGACAGGGTCCTGCTTGGCTTACTTGGCAGCGAGCAGTGGAGTTAAGTGGTTAAAAGAAGAGATTTTGAAATGGCGATGGCCCTAGGTTAAAATTCCTGCTTTGCCACTTAACAGCTGAGTAGCTTAATTCCTCCAAGTTTCAATTAAATAGTCCCTACTTCACAGGGTTGTTGAGAGAATTAAATGAAATAATGCATTAAAACACTTAGCCCAATGTTCATGTTACGGTAATCACTCAATGGAAGTTGGCTGCTGTTATTATTATCAGCTGCCAAGTAATTGGATGATAGTGCAATATAAGTAGAAGAATAAGAAAGCAACTACATATAAAATCATAGTTTCACCAATGATGGTTTAGTGCTGAGTTCAAACAGTATTTAACCATGTTTTAAAGCACACAATTTAGGGGAAATGTTGTTTCTTTAGAAAGTCAATCCCTAAGGTGCCATAAAAGCTATTTTAATCACTACAACTAATTACAAGGAAGTATAAATCAATAAACTTTGCTAAATGGTCTAAAATATAATAAAGAAAACCATCATTAACAGTCATCCAGGAAGCCACTGTCCTTAACAGTGAGATGATATAAAAGTTGGATGAGAAGAACGAATTTTATTATTTGAAAACTCCAGACATTAACAATGCTTTCAAGGAAGTTCTTAATTCAGTCGTGGCATTTCAGAATGATTATTTACTTTATGTAACTTGAATTTATTACTTCTGAGTTATATGTATATTTATCCTGGTACGAAAATAAGTGGCCATCTGTAGAAAGGTATTTTTAGCTCTCAGTGTTTTTCAGCATCTTTCTCAGCTCAAAACCAGCCCCTTTCCCATACCTCCTCCAAAAGCTGCAACACTGTTTAGAGCCCAAATCAGGACTGAAGTCATGCTGCATTTAGAAGGCCTTAGTTCTTTTCTCCCAGTCCTGTGTGGTGGTTACTTGCTCAAATCTGGGAGTTCCAGGGCTATCACCTGAGTTCCCAAGCTTAGCTTGCTGCCCTTCTGATGAGGACAACCAATGCCCACATGGGCTCCTGAGCAAAAGAGCTCTCTGCCTATCATGTCCCTGAGTCTAGGACTGGGCTTGCTTCTTGTCACTCTGTCTATTCTCAGTGGTGTATTTTCCCAATGCTATAACCTGCCTATGAATGTCACATGAGCAGCAAGGTCCTGTTATCACGGATAATGATAATTGACAACCTCCAGCTCTTGAACTTGCCTGTTCTGCTGAGATCAATTCCCTGGTTGAGTCTTGGCCACACACCTGGTCATATCTTTGCTTGCATCACACTAGAACTGAGGCCTTTTGGACAGTGTACTTTTCTAACCCTGATCCTGTCCTAACCTGGGGACCAGACCAAGTTCAGGTCCAGCCCCTTTCTCTATCTTCAACTACCTATACTGCAACGGGGTATATAAGAGATGTTATAGACTAGCTTGGTGTGACAGCGAGGCCAAGAAATTGACAAGAAAAGTTTGCCATGGCCATAAGAAGAACTGGATTTGGGGTTGACTCTGAAACTAACTAGCCTTCATATCCAATGACCTCCTTTAGGTAAATCAAATGGCCAATGAGATTATAAAATGAAATAATCAGCATAAATATGCATTGGAAATTGTCACACAAACAAGAAGTTGTGCTATTATTGGCTGATCAGAGCCCCTAAATAGAGAAAAGTGTTTTGTAATCAGAGTTAGCAGGATATCTAAAATAACAGTGGTTAAATAGGATACAACCTTGTTTCTTTCCTATACAAAAGCAATTTGGAAATGGGCAGTCCAGAGTTGGAATGGTGGCTCAGTAGCTGTCAGGAACCCAGTCTTCTATTATCTTTCTGTGCCATACTATTATATGGTTTCCATCTTCAAAATCACTTCATGGCCCAAGATGGCTGCTGGGCACCACCCACATTACAGACATGAGAGAAAAGAGAAAGGGAAGGGAAAAAAGAGATAGGGAAGGGAAAAAAGAAATGCTTCGTCACTAAGTCAAGCTCTTTTAAAGCAGCCTTCCTGAAAGTTTCACGTTTCCAGTTGCATCCGATTGGCATAGTCACATGGCCATATCTAACTGCAAATAAGCCTGGGAAAGTTGTTTTTTATTTATTGTATTGCTACCCGAGAGTGGATGCAGTTAGATGGCAACCAGCAATTTGCACCATATGGTCACTTGAAACCAGATGAAATTTCAACTCTTTGAGAGAGAGTTTAAAGTGGTCACAGTGAAATGATTTGCTTTGGTGTTTGGCTCAGATAAAATCAATGAGATCCATTTACTCATTTAGCAAAAACATTTTGTGTAGCTACTGCATGCCGGGTTCTTTGCTAAGCTCTAGGGGAGATGGTGGTGGCTGAAATGAACATCTCCTGCCCTCATAAAGTTTACAGTGCACATCTATCCCATAAAAGGGTGTATAATTACAAACGTGGTTGGATTATCTATGAGGAACCTTGTAAGATGGTCAGACTTTGTGCACTCAACTCTGTAGAGAGAGGCAAAGGAGCTCTTCTCATGAGGCCTGCCTGGGGTCTGCTGGAAGTGTCCTATTAAATGACGTGGTTCCATATCCTTAGCACAATTGATAATTTTACTTTTCTCTAATCTTCCTCACTGCTGACCAAGGCTGTCTTAATTCTTACTCTTAAATGAAGAAGCACCTATAAGTGTGATCACATCCCCTTAGCGAGGAGAGAGCTTTCCCTCTATTTTCCACAGAGCTGAGGCCACGCTCATTGCTCAATCTAAGGAAATTGGGATGTGATGACCCTCTCTCCTTGCCTGTGGCAAACAGATGAGCAATTACTCAGGCATTCTGAGGACTGAAAGCATCAGTCTGAAATGTCTGGTCTGCCCCAACAGGAAATACTTTATTGGTTGGGCTGGGATTTTTGCTTTGATTTGCTATGGCCCTTTCTAATCTTATAATTTAATTTGAAATTAAAACAGTAGAGAATTTTATTTGCATTGCTTGTATTCTTCATTAGCTAGTATTTGAGTTGACCTTGGAATTCTGACATGATAAAACAGTCAAAGAAAAGAGCACAGCATTTTTCTACTGTCATTTTGTGAAGCCAGGAATTTTTATTTGTCCTTCTTAAGCGTGGCTTTATTTTTAGCTTTGTTTTTAGCCTGCAGAGTTTTAGATGGATGTCCTGTCTGTTTCCACAAGGTAGCTCAAATGAACCAATCATATCCAGTTTTGGGGGAAATTTTGTTCCAACTTAAAAGCATCAAACATTACTAGAATAGGGAAGAGGTGTTTACTGTCCTCAATTATAAAATATATGGGGTAAATGACATGTTTTCATATCGTATGTTGGATTTCCTTGACTCTTCTTCTCTGAAGCTCTTAGATTTTGGTGTGTGACTTTACGGTTTGCTTGAGGAGACTCTAAGGCCAGGGAATAAGGATATTAAGAGTTCCTTAGCATTCAGGGAGAGACGTAGAACTGGGTTCTTTGGAGTGTAGAATTTAGGAGAACTAGAGGGCACCTATGTAGTTTTAGCATTTTCAGAAGCAGAAGCCAACGGTCTTCTGTGCTGAACTTGGCCGTTAACTCAATTCAGGGCAATGCCACAGTTAGTAACTCCAGGGCTCTGCAGACATACTTGTCAAATTATCTGGTTTTAATTTTCCTTTTGCTACAAAATCATTTGCTGATATTTTAGCACTAATAACTTTGAGACATTTAAAGCTGCAATTGGGAAAAGAATGACATTTCAGTCTGGTTTACACTGCCAGTGAGATGCAACTATAAAACAAAGACCTTAATTCCATCTGCAAATCTGTTAGTTACTTCTCCCTGTGAACCTCTGGCTGAGCTGCTGCTCTTGCTCTGAGAAGCTACCTGGTCCCAGAGTTTGCACTGAGTTCTGTAGAAAATAACCTCTGCTGTCCTCTGGTGGCTGGTCATGAAGCCAGTTTTATGACCTCCCTGATAATGTTACTTCTGATTGCCATTGGCTTGAAGTATGAAGCTAAAGATGCTGGGCTTCCATCTTTACACATAATTTAATGCTTACATGGGAGAAAATGCTCCACCTATTTGACTGCTCAGATTACTCTCCCAAGCACAGCTGCCAGTTTCAGAAACTTGTGCCATGTCCAAAGGCGTATGTGAGTCCCATGCCTAGACCCAGGTCCCTCCTGGAAGAGCAGCTCAAAGAAAACATCCTTTGTCGCTGCATCTTCAGATCAGTTTCTGCTAGTGGTCACTGGGAACCTGTCCTCAGGCTCCAAGACTTGGTTTGTGTCTTTTCTTATCCTTCATGGGATAGGAAGGAAATCACAAATGAGAATCTCTCTTTTAGTTTCTTGACGTGGCAGCTAAAATAAGAACATTTATCGCAAGGGTAAATTGTGAAGCTTTTTTGGATAGTTCATGATAATAAAGCTTGTGAAGGAAAAGTATTAAATATCATGGTGATGCATTTAAACCCCTTTTGAATGTTGAGGGATGTCAATGGGTGAGATACTCCAATTAGGATGGTTGGCAAGCTCAGGTTAGGAGGTCATCCACCGTGGACTTCTGTGCAACCCAGCATTACCTTAGAAACCTTGGCTACAAAGGTGTTAGCCTTTTTGGCCCTTCTATCTCTCTCATATGAAAGGCAGAATTTTGGCATAAAATGATCTCATGGACTTGGATTTAACATCACAGTGCTGTGGATTGAATGGTCCTCCAAACTCATTGAAGCTTAATCCCCACTGTAACTGTTGAAGGTGTGAAATCCCACTGTAAACTGAAAGGTGGAGCCTTGAAGAGGTGATTAGATTGTAAGGACCATGCCATAGTGAGTGGATTAATCCATCCGGTGGTTTAATGGTGCTTGTGGGCATGGTTCTGAGGCCCTCCTTAGAAGCTCTCTTTCTCTGCTTCTGCCATCCGCCATGTGACACCCTGGCTTGCTGTGAAGAGTCACTGCCCATTAACAAGGCTCTCACCAGATGTGTTCCCTGGACTTTGGACTTCCCAGCCTCTGAAACTGTAAGCAATAAATATTGTTTCTTTATAAATTACCCAGTTTCAGGTATTTCTGTTATAAGCAACAGAAATGGACTAATACACACATTAAGGAGGAAGACACAGTATCAACTTCATCACCAACACCATCAGAAGACCTATCAGGAATTTAGAACATTCCTCATCTATACAAAGATCCTAACATGATGGGGAGGTCTCCAGATGCTGATAATAGCCAAAAGCTAAGCTAACCTTTAATAATAATTTTTGAAGGTACTCTGTTTTCAATAATAATTTATTCATATATTTTATGCCAAAATAATTCTAAAAAAGTATTAGTTTCTATTGGTTGCCCCCCCAAGCAAATGTGCATTTAACTACATAAACACAACCATTACTTCATAGTTTTTTTTATTATAGACTTTTTTATCCACATGAATGTTAAAGAAACTACAACAGTGTTAAATACCATTTTTGATAACATGATTATATTCTTAATTACACTCAATATTAAACTGTAAAATATTTCCAGAGGAATACAATCTTCATTCATACAGCAGGCAAAGTACCAGAGAGGAAGGGGCCATGTGTAAGTCTGTCCAGTTTGCTATGAAAAACAGGTTTGCCTGGTTGATGCCTTCCCATCTGTCGAAACATGATCCCCACTCCTAGAAAGGGTCCTGTGTTCTTTCCACCAAGAATCTCTTCTTCAAAAGTAAACGACAGTCTTGTAGAGCTCCTCTTTCCATGTGTGCAGTGCTGAGACCACTTGGGACCATCCGTGGATTTCCCACCCTCGTGGGCTCCCAGCACTTCCCATGCTCTGGGTTCGGTTGTCCTTTAAAAACATAAAGACTCAAACTTTGGTTCTACCAAAAGATGCAACAAGCAGTGACTGCTCTGGTTGGCTTCCCCCCTCCCCCCACTAATGAATGGCTGCTACAGTCTATTTTACATGGTTGTCCATGCTGCTTTGAGGTCACTTGTCCTTAGGTTATCCCAAGCCCTTTCAATTTGCAGTCTCTATGTGGGTCAGAAGTGCTCAGCGGCAGGCTGTATCTTACAAGAGAACAAAAGTGAGTGGTTCTGTGTACCTGGGATAAGACAAAAGCACAGAATGATGACCTGAACATAATACAATCACATAATTTAAACACATTTAAAGTAATATTTAGTATACCTTTAAGAGAAGACTTTTTAGTATAGTTTGAATAAAAATTTTTAAAAGGTGATTATGAAAGCATCTTCGTTTTGACATATGTTTGTCTGCCATCTTAGGTTATGCATCTCTGATGACATTGAACCAAACTAGATCTATTAAATCAAAGTGTGCTGGTTTGCTATGCCTTCGTTACAGTAAATCCATCTGGCTGGGTTCTAGAAGCTTCAGTTTAATGTTGGGCAAACATTAAAACACCCTGCAGTAAGGAGTGAACAGAATTTCATGCTGTGGTGCCCTGTTGGCTTTGCTTGGATGGCCCAAATTACATTTCTTTTTCTTGTCTTGGGGTGTCAGGGCAACCACAGAAGTATGACTGGAGGTTTTTTTGATTCAAGATCAATGAGACAATCGAATTGGTTATTAACTGTATATTTATAACTGATAATAGGAGACGTGAATTAGGCCACGATTTCAGGTTATGAATTGAAGGAACGCGGATGGAGTATGGGGTGCAGAGCCGACTGGCCTGCCTCAAATCCTGCCACTTCCTAGTGGTGAGACCACAGACAACTTGCTCATCTGTCTGCTCTTCAGCTTTCTTGGCTGTAAGGTGGTGAAAGTAGCAGTACTTATCTCAATAGGTTGTTCTGAAGATTAAATAAGATAATTAAGAGCTTAGAACAGTGGGGGCACATTGCTCCTCTACATGGAGATTCCTGAAAGAACCTTGTCCTCTGAAGCCTGACTAAAGATGAGAGAAATGGAAAAACCATTCTCCCTCTTTATTTTTGATCCATACAAAGTGAAGACAGGGTGTTTAGTTACAATCCCTCCACAACCTTTTAAGACCTTTTTCTTATTACTTTTATAGCAATTATTCCAGAAGTGAAATAAAAATAATGGGAGTTTACCAAAGAGGTAGATATTGTTAACACGGGGGAAAAAAATCATATTTTCAAACTCTCCAGAAGGATGCAAAGTAGCAATTAGTGATGAAGAAAATGTGGACATAGGGAAAAAAGTGAGTGGTCATGCCCTTGGGTGTTACATATGGTCTTGAGATGGCTTTAATAGAAGCAGCCCCTTTGTGGGAAAGGAGAGAGGATATGACACAAGACTGGCATGCAAGAGTGACAGCTGGTAGAGACTTTGATCAGTTGGCCACCCACATTTTAAAGATAAGAGTGAGACACAAAGAGATTAAATGATATTACTCAAGATAACATAGGGAGGTACTGTCAGATTTAGAGTCCAGACTTCCCTGCCCAAAGACCCAAGAAAGAGAGAGAAGTGGCTTTAAAGTCCAATAGACCTGGACTGAATTCTGGCTCTGTCACTGACTAGCTATGTGACCTCCCTAAGCCTCAGTGTTCTCATGTATGAAATGGGGGTAATAGCAGGATCTACTTCACAGGGTTGTAAATCATAAGATCAACTCAGCAAAGAATTTGGCCCGGTAACTGGCATAGTTAGTGCTCAATAAATGACAGCTGTTATCATTTCTAGCTTGGTCAACGAGTTTCTGTATGACTACAAATGAGCCATTTCCCATGATTCACTTTCCACATGGGTAAACTGATTTAATTCTGTGAGAGATATGGCTGTTTCAACCAGTTACATGAATGATATTTGCAAAAATTTTAAAGGTCCTTGAAAGAAAATGAGTGCAAAATAGTTAAATTAGTGTTAACATCATGCCATTTTTATTTGGGGTGGAGCTTTACACAGATTACACTGGGGTGTCTGTGCAGGAACTGAGTCACAGAAATAACTAGAGGAAAAGAAGCCCATCAGGAATAATTCTGGCGTTAAAAATGGGCCGGGATGAAAGGATAATACACACAATATTTTGAAATATTTTTTAAATCCTTCCCATTGTACTTACAAGCTCAAGATGGAACAAATATGCAGAACAGTAGAATGTCTAATCTAATAGGGCTTGTTTTAGGAGGTAGTGGGAAGATAAATAAAATAAACTACACTTTACACAGCTGGTACCTACACAAATAGAATTCAATGCCCCAAAGCGGGCTATGCCTAGGTTGAAGAAAGACTCAGATAAATCCACGAGTAATGGATCTTTAAGGAGTTATCAAGGGAAAGTTAAGAGTATTCAGTGTATATGCCTAAATTTTGAGGTAGATATTGTTAAGAACAACAATTTGGCTTTTCTAATGGAATTACACAGTTAGTATCTTGGCTTGCATGAACCTTTATTTTGACTCAACATGGAATTTCTTGTACTAATGTAGAGCAAAAAAGATGTGTAGAGCAGTGATATGTGGCAGTACTTGCTTAGCTTATTAAGTGGATTGCCTGTGGTTTTGAAAAGCTTCCTCCTCTTAAAAGTCATATTGGAATCCACTGGGTGGCAAGAATACAGCACACTACCTTAAGGGTCACTCTTGCATAAGATATTAATGCATCAGTCCCTAATTTGGAAACCTGTGGTCACTCAGCAAGACAGAATTTGTCTCTCTCCCTTGGTGTAATGATTTTTATTTTGTAATCTCTCTTGGGTAACTCCTTGCAGGCTTGGCATGTTGAGAATCAGAGACCGCCTCTAACAATATGATCGTGATTCTCTGCTTGGCTGATTTAGCTAAGCAGTTAAGTAACCACTAATCTTCTGAAAGCACCAGGGTCTACTTAGAGAAATCCCTGTTGTCTACAAGGATGGAAACAAAATCAGCATGGAGGAAGCATTAGTTACTAAACACAAATCAATCTTTTTTCTTTTTTCTTTTTTTATCTAGCTATACACTCTGTCACTATCAGAGGCGTGGTTTCTGGGCAGTGAGTCTTCATTCTGTAGGTGCAAGATGGGCTCATGTCTGACAAGCAGGAAGATGAGTTAGGGACATGCAAAAAGTAAAAAGAGAATTTATTAAAATTCCTGAGTATAAATCAAACCACATTCTAATGGATGAATCTCACAAACACTGAGTAAAGGAAGCCAGACACGAGAGAACGTTTTACACAATATCATTTACGTAAAGTTCAAAAAGGCAAAATTAACCTTTGTTGGGGGTAGGGGTGTGAGAAACTGGACAGGGTTGCTAGGTTGTTTTTGGGTGCTGGAAATCTAAGTGAGTTCATCTTGTGAAAATTCACTGAGTTTTTATTTAACTTCACGATTGGTAAGACTTTATGATTTGTAGACTTTGCTGAATGTGTGTTATACTTCAACAAAAAGCTCTTTTTTAAAATCCTAAAATTTTCTCTTTGATTTGAAAGAAAATTAGTTTGACATTTTCAACTATTATATATATGGATTTTATCTGAATTAATTTGGATCATTCTTGCCTTGATTACCTTGATATTCTGGAATATGAATGTTCTAAAATTTTTATTTGTCACTGCTGATACAAACCTGGTCTACTATAATGAAAAATGAATTGCCCAAAGTCAACTTCATACTTAATAAAAATACTTGAATATATAGAACAGAGCCAAACTCACACGTGCATCTATGTATAACTTCATGGAAATGGAAACAGAATGATTTACTATCTGAGCATCCCTGCTGCAGAAACATCTGCTCACTGAAGACAAGAAGTCCATGCATTAGGAGCTGGCAGACACTGGATCTACAGTTGGGAGCTCCAGAATCTCTTCTTGGCTTTGCAACACCCACACAAAATGTCACACCTCTCTTCTCTATGCCTCAGTTCTCCATGTGTAAAATTAAGAGAAAGCATATGAATGAGAGGCTGTTTTGGAAAGGGTGTGGAGTGCCTGATGAAATGTGACATAATTATCATTATTTAAGAAAAACACTGAAGATTACCACTAACAAAAATGATGGCTAGAAGTAGGACTGTCATATCTGCACACAGTAGAGACAACTTGTATGCAAAACAGATGCATGAAGGAAAGAATGGGAACCATGAGCCTGCATTGTGGGGAATTCTTTTGTCAATAAATTCTATTGAGATGAAAATATGTTCCACAGGGAAGGAGCGCAAAAATCATTCTGGTGGGAATAGATCAAACTGATAAATGGCCACAGTCCTAGTTGGCCATGAGCACTAACAAATGCTACCTCTGAGTTTTTTCCTGATTTAGCAATTTCAATTGTTAGCTCATCCCAACATGTTGTTACAGAAACAACAAACGTCCTAATTTTTGCATTCCCACAATTCTAATAACTATATATATCTTGTTCCATAGAATCAAAAAGTTACTTTTGAATTGTTTAGGCATGTTCTGAATATAATCATTGAATTTTCACTTTCTGGTTTCCTTTAAGAGTCCAGAATATTTTCCTTTTAAATTGTTGCCAGGGATGTGACCTTGAACCTGGCTTCAGCTGTAGAGAAACTACGATTGGTTTAGGGAAAGAATGAATTACTACTATTCCTAGAGCAGAAGGTCTCAAAGGTCTATATTGCCCCCAGTTGTTCATATCACCATCTTCAGTAACTCACTGAAAGTCAGATTTTGGGAACATTTTTTGGAAGCAAAGGAGAGACAGAAGATGAAACACCATTAGCATAACTGCTGACACTTCAATTTCCTTGAGAGGGGCAGTACTTGGGGTGTCAGAACCATAAAGAGCAAAAAGCTCAAAACAGAATGAAGATTACTTCTGCAGACTGACTAGAGAATTTCCTTAGTTTTAGGAATTTTCCATGGAATTTATGAGAGGCCCTCAGCCATTCATTTAGGAAGTCCCATCCACAGACACAATGAAATCCATTCATATACTGACTTAAACAAAAGATGACCTTTACCAATCCCTTGGGCAATTTCAAATATATCAATAAAGAACATGAGCAAGCAATAACAGTACAGAGAGTTAAGATATTTTTTTCCTCTGACGATCTTACCTTTTAGCTTTTGCTGAGATGGGCGCCAAGTTTTTCTTTCCTGATCAAGCTTGCTGCATAGGGGATCTGTAAGATAAAAACAAGCAAAAGCACCCAGGTAAGCTAAATTTGGAGACAGATGTATAATGGAGTCCCTTCATCATGCCTAACAATCTGAATGCCAATGGATCATCATTGAGGAGAAAAGGTATCCATCTGCTCAGCGGTATGGGCTTCTGTGGTATAGCATTTCTAAGGCCTGTTAAAAAGCACATCAAGGACAGAACAGGTGATCATACTGGATTCATGCTAATCTCTGAGGTTAATATGTGATATTTCACTTTTTTTTTTTTTTTTGTCGGTTTTTTTTTTTTTTTTTCGTGACCGGCACTCAGCCAGTGAGTGCACCGGTCAGTCCTATATAGGATCCGAACCCGCGGCGGGAGCGTCGCCGCGCTGCCAGCGCAGCACTCTACCAAGTGCGCCACGGGCTCGGCCCGTGATATTTCACTTTTAAAAGTTTTTAAAAATTTGCACTTAATATTATGCTATTATTATTTTGTATTTAGGTACAAAAACTGAGTTACAATGTTATAATGTATGCCGGAGGTTACAAAATAAGAATGTGATCACAAATTATTTCAATGCCATCCTTCAGATTATTAGAGCAATTTCTTTATAAAATATGTTATGACTATAAATCACAAATAAGACTAACTAATTAAATGCAAACTATTACTCTGGGTAAATTCCCAATAACTAGTAAGAAGCATCAGAAATAACTGCACTGAATGGAAAATATGACCCTTGAGAATTCTACATGGATGTACTTGCTAAGTACTTTGAATACTGGGGTTTTAAATGAAAGTGTATCACATTTGATATGCTACTTTTCATTAGAAAATTCGAATGGTTGAAATGGACGACATGTATTATTTAGATTTTCCTTTCCACTAACCCCAGTTAAGTTACTCTATCCTTATGCTGTGTATCTTCATCATTACAAGGCTAAACTCAGGATTCTAAAGATTTAAATCTATTTTACATTTAAAGAGATGAATATTCAGCCTTCTAGAATGTAACATGAAATACGGCTGTTACGTAAAAGCAGTGAGAGAAATAAAATTAAAATTATTTTCATTCAATTAGAAAATATTTTTGAATACTGTTATATGCATTCCCCACATTCCCCACATATTGTGTTTTGCTCTCTTGATCCACCAGTCCACACACATGAGCCTTTATTAATGGGAAGGAGCCACAAATCTACAGTGATGTTAGTGACTAAGATGAACTGGACTATTTTACCACAGGAACTAGTCCGTTGAACCAAACAGTCTTTAAATGCAGAAAAAAGGATATTAATATAATTATCTTGCTATTTTGATAAACAACCACAACAAACACATCTGATAAAGAGCATAGATAGCAGCATTAAAATTAATGATTCACAATATATATATTGGCAATATTGATTTGATCAACATATCTCAATGTTGAGCCCCCAAAATATGTATAATCAATTTTGATTCAATAAATAAAATAAATAAATAATGATTCACATAGTAATATAAAAAGTTCAGTGTCCTAATCTTGTGTTTTACGACGTGGGCTGAGATCAGCTAGATAACTATGACAAGGATAGTTACATAGGGACCTACTCTAGTTACCTCTTCTTCTCACTCTAGGTTATGCTACACCTGCAATTTACAGAGATGCCTTGAATCTTGGTTTTTCATTATGGCACACGCTGCGATAGGCCAAAGCACGTGGGTCACCTCTCTCTTTAGATGTGTGATATAACAGAGCCTTGAATGGAATTCTATTCTTTAGGATAAAAAGAAAGAATGTAAACATTTTGGGCATATTACCAATAAAATGTGTTTGTGCCACTCTCACATTTAGAAAGGGCCTTCAACATTAAGATTAGATACCACAAGATTTAGTAAGTGTCTGTTCTGTGTCAGGCACTATGAGAGTGAAGTTAACATCACCACTGACCATCTCATCCAAGTGAGTAAACTACTCATTCTAACCCCAGGAAAACTGCACGAAGGGCACTACTTCCAGAGCTAAGTCAAAATGCCCTTTCTTTTCTTTCTTTTTTTTTTTTTTTCAGAAACAACAATATAGCATTTCATTAAGGTAGAAGCTAAAAAAAAAAAAAAAGGACTTACAGAAGGAAAAGGATATTTCCAAGTAAGCACATTTGATGCCCAAAGCTCAAGGGTGGAATTTAGTGGTGTGAAGAATTATTCCCACTCAAACGTTGATTCTTGCATTTAATTCATTAAAACAAAATGAAATAAAAGCCCAACAACAAGACAAAAAAGCAAAAAGCTGTGAGCTGAGAATCATGTATTTTAAATTCTAAGTCCCAAATCATGAATAAGTAAAGATTATATTAGCACATGACCCAGTTGTTTATGAAAACTATGCTATTTCGTTGATTCCAAAATGAACTTTTTCCACTCACATTTTAATATCTCTGAAACTGAATGTATTATAATTGAGGCTATCTTAGAATTAAAGTTGGAAGCTTTTCTCCTTATGATTCATCAATTAATGGTGCGTCCGACAATTGATGGTGATCCAGAGTCTATAAAATGCAATTTTGAATTTGTAGACACCTCAGCACACACTTCCCAACTTGAGCTCAGGATTCTAGAAGCTCCATTTAAGCTAGTTATTCAGTGCAAATCTCCTACAACAGGACTTACGAAAACTTTCTTTTCATTTTGACCAGTTTGGAAATCACCATGATTGGCATGGACAAAAAAATTCAGGGTATTACACAACTTCTAAGTTACCTAGTTGGCTTTAGTAGATCAGAAGTATTGTGCTCTTACCAAAAAAGATAACTTCTTAGCATGTTTCAAGAGGGAGTTAGTCTGAGTTCAGACATTCAGGCAAGCCAACATCTCAAAAGGAGCGCGGTGAGAAGGCTACATAACTAAGGAACAACTGATTGCATTGTCAAGATGCATGGCAGTAGACCAATACCTGGAAAAAGTAGCCAAAGTATGTCTACTGCTAAAGAATCTTAAGGCAACTTCTAAGGTAAGGAAGTTCAGACTTGCATCCGGTCCCCTGACTTACAGGGAGCTCCTTTTAATGCATATTCAGATACAAAACCCAAACCCTCTAGTGGTTCAGGGATCTTTTTCTAAAAATATAGTGCAAAAATATTAACTGTTCTACGTAACTTTTTAAAAAACGATGTAAAAAATATTTTAAAAACTCTCTGGGTTGAGATGGTAGAAATCTGGCCAAGTTCCTATCCTAATGAATACTGGAGAACCTCCAAGAAAAGACCTTATTGTTGAAGAGCTGTGTCCTCCTCCGGCAAGAGCTATCACTCCTTTCCCTGGGAAGAAACACTGTGCTCCTACCATTGGAAGTTGTAAACTGCTTTTTTACAAGTCCACAGTGAATAAAACATTAGTACTAAATCTATTGGCTGAACATTATTTTAATTGAGGCTTTTAATGAAGAACTTTGAAACCAGTTCCCCTTAGCTGAGTGTGACTGCAGTGCTCTGGAAAAACAGCAGAGGGCACTTCAAGATTAGCACATTTTTTTGATCAACACTGTGGTAGCGATCTGACAAGTTCAAAGGATGTGAATCTGGGTCTAGCCATTTATCATGTGCTCTGCATTGTAGCTTCACAATGTCCTTCAAGAACTATGACTAAAAAGATGTCTTCAATAAACCTACAGTAGTAGCTTATACATAGATGCACTTCCTTAAAAAATTATTGCTAAATTAGCAATGAAAAAAAAAGGTTATCGAGGTATCATAATAGCCTCAGCTCATGTTGTAAATTATTATATTACAATCCTTGGGAAAACTTTAATCAAAAGATTATTCACTGAGTGAGATATCTTCAACTTCAATCCGGACGGATAATGGATTTTATTTTTAAAATTGAACAAATTTCTCTTAGAATCACAATTGATTTGTGAATGAAAAATCCTTTACCCCTTGTAATACTAAAAGCTTACACTTTTATGAACTTGCTAGACTATAAAACTTTTGTATTTGATTCACAGTGACAAAAATATATTCCTTTGTTTTGCATAAATAAATCTGGCTTAGTAATGCAAATGCTATAAGCATTTGACGTTTTTTCGTGACCGGCACTCAGCCAGTGAGTGCACTGGTCATTCCTATATAGGATCCGAACCCGCGGCGGGAGAGTCGCTGCGCTCCCAGTGCAGCACTCTACCAAGTGCGCCACGGGCTCGGCCAATGCTATAAGCATTTGAAAACCCAATGCAGGGGTGAGGGATTTTAACACAAACTGTGTTAAGTACTACAAAACTCAAATTTTAAGCTTTTTTAAAAGTTAGCTTGTGGCCATATACAAATGTTAAATAAACTAATTCTGCATATGTTTTAAATCTCACATTGAGATAAATGCATTCATTTATAAATGTACAAAGAGAGTTCATTGTTTGACGCTATAGTCATCACAACTTTGTATTTAACCAAGTGGAAAAAGAAGCAGTGGTGCAGAAATTATAGTCAGCAGAGAATCTAAAAATGCAGAAGCCAAAGAAATTCATAAGTTTTCTTTCTACAGCAATGACACCCAAGATGCTTTCCATATAAGTATTTAGAATAGGAACACTGTATAACAACACAGGGTAAATTCTTTGTAGGTCTATGGGAATCATTACAAAATATGACAGTTTTAATACATTTGAATTCTCCATGATTGCAGGATAGGGTGGGTTTTTATTTCATCTAAAGAAAAAAATGCCTATTCTGTAATATATGCTCTGTAAACTTTAAACACAAAATAATTTTCAGTGAATTGTTCTATTCTCAGGAAGCAAAGCACGCAACCATATCAACTGATGAATGAAAGCATTCAACTAAAATATCGAGAAAGCCAGTAATTAAGATACTTTGCAACTTCTTGATAATCTTTAGACAGAATTTTCTAAAGACATTTTCCCCCAAATGATGGGGGAAATTTGCTAAAGTAATAACAAATCATTATTATTTAGCTGAATGAGGGACTAGATAAATTTTTGTTCAAGTAACATTGAGTCTGCTGCCTCAATTCTAAAGCAGACAGTATAATGTAGATGCACGTCCTTCCTGCACAAAAATATCTTTAGCCATCAGGGCTTATATAGTTCCACTATTATAGGCACTACTTTGAGAAGGGCCATGCCATTAAATTGATTACTTTTATTGGCATAGTATTTTATAGCTTGCGTGTGCATTTCATGTGTATTACTCACTTGCACCTTATAATATCCCTAACAGGGCACTAGGTTAAACAAGCCTTACAACAGTTCCCTTTTGGTGGAGGAACTGACACCTAATGAACTATATGGTATGGGTCTTGAACCCAAGTTTGCAGACCTTAAAGCTCATGTCTCTTGGTTGCAGACAACACAGTAATACAGTTACACAGTAATTCAAGTTCCCCATAATTCACTAGTATGCCTTCCTTTAGTCATTGCAGTAGGAGCTGCTTGGCATAAAAGAACATTTGAGGAAATCAGGACCAAGTCAAGGAAATTTGGAAAAGCATGAAGAGAACTGCTAGGAGTGTATCAGAGCTGGGTCAGGGGCACCCATAGGTGGTGATGTTTACTGATATCTATTTGATGCTAGAGACTGCGCTAGGTGATGGAGGCTGCATGAAAAACCTGGACATCTTATAGTAAGGGACACAAAAGAAGGGGAAGAAGCAGGAGGGACAAATCATTTCTATTTCACCAATTCTCGTGTTGTTAGAATATGCCTTTGTGGATTTCAGAAATTATTTGGTACTGACAGGGTTGGGGGAAAAATTCTAGCTTCTCCCAAAATATTTAACTTGCTACCAGGAATAGTTTACTACCCAGAGGAGTGTTAATTAATAACACTTGTCCAGACAGATAAATACATGATGATAAAATATTTTGCAATACAGTATAATAAGAATGTTTAGTAATACCAATCTGTATCTTCCACATACCAAATACATCAAAAGACATGAGACATTTTTTCTTCTATCAATACTATCTACATATTACATGGATGCAATATTATTTCCTCTAATAAGGAAATCAAATATCAAAGAAAATTAAGACATTAAGTTCACATAACTGGCCTTAAGTAGGGACACTGAAATAAATAGATTCCTTTCCTAATAATGTCCATTTTGCTACAATCACTGCCACCCCGAAATCACAATTTTTTGTTGCATGTGTGGTTATTTATGTTTTAAGAATCTGACAATAATGACCTGTGTAAAATAAGTAAGGTCTTAAAATTTTATATCCCCTACCTCGTCTTATATTTAAATTCTTCCTTTGGACAAAGAAAACACCAAGTACGAGTGTATTCACAGTAAGCAATTGTAGCTCTTATCTAGGAATCAAAAGCTAAGAATAGTAGATACATATTTTGTAACCTCTGAGGGAGATTTGTTACAAATCGATTAAGAAAATTCTCTGCTCCCTAGTGAATTTAGCAAACAAAAGTAACACACAAACAAAATCAACACAAGGAGAAAGATCCTGTTTAAGCGGCATCTTATGCAGTGGTTTTCAAAACGGATAGTTGTTAATGAGCACTTGAGATCAAAGAAAAGGAAAACCGCAGGGGAAGTGTTAGTTACCAGCAGCACGTGTAACAGAGCCCCCAGAATGGAGAAAACATCATGTAATACAAGATTGCTCTAAAAATGTCTCTCAGGAATCTCCATTAACACGGGCATGATTTCTCCAATGCAGAAAGGAAACATTAATAACCATCTTTCTTAAGTCACTTTGACAAAGATACCTGGCTCTAGATAAGACAAGTGTGTATGCATAGACAAATGCTTAATGATTTAAGGATAACATGGATCAGCTCAAAAATGTCAGGCAACCCCAATTATAGTAATCATGCTGAGAATACCACTACGGATCAGTATATATCTTTACACCGGTGATTAAAAATATCTTGAAAATATTGAGCAGAAATTTTCTTCCCATTGTACTCACGAAAATGAGGAAACTTGGGAGACTACTTTAAAAGCACTAATTAGTAATACTAGATGTATCTGCATGGGGACAAAGGGTGAGGAATTCAGAAAACAAGCAAAAAACTCCAAACACAGCACTACATGTATCACACATCTTCCTTTTTTTCCCATATAAATAGATCTTATTCAATGTCCACTTTTAGAAATGATTAGGATAGAGTAAGACACTTCATTTGGAAATAATTTGTTTCTTTTCATCATTCTTTAAGTGAACTTAATTGGTTAATTGTGTTTATACTAAGTTCTGTTGACAGTGGAGGGCCTGGCTCAGGTCTGCGTAGAAAAGGAGGGGAGGATGAAAGATAATTGCTCTTCACTAAGCTTCCAGTACATCCCAGCGCTGTGTTCAGAAGTTTGCACAGTGGCAGAAAATACAGGTACCTCTGGTTCACACACAGAGACAATTTACACATCTGTCTATTAACACATGGTAGGTAGTTACATTTAGAGGAAACATACTGACACATCTGTTTATCCTGTGTCTAAGTAAATCTCTTGGTAATTAGCATCTAAACCAGCTGAGAGGTAAGTGGACCAAAGGATTTCACAACAAACACATGAACAGTTTCATACATATTGGGTGGTTTGAAAACAAAGCAATGAAGTTGCATTTATTTTTACATAGAAATACATCTTACAATTTGTAACTGTTGCACCATTTCTTCTCGGTAGGCTAGTTCCCTTTTCATCTGATCCTGAAAATTATCTGGTAGGAGAGAAAAATAGAGAAAGAAATTAATTAAAGTGCAGAATCTACTTTTAGTATATTTAGTAAAAATATTACTGACAGTCTCACATACAGGTCTTCCCCAATCAGAAAAAAAAATTTTTTTTTTAAAGTAAATAATACGATTGTTTAAAGAAATGTTTTCAACATTCTATAATTGAATCAGAACAGACAGTAAACTCTAAGAGGGTGAGGTCTTTTTCTTAATTTCACAGTATCTCATGCCCCATCTAGTCTAACTGAATCCCTTGCATATGATAATTACACAGAAATGTCTGGTGCAATCATGGTCTCTAACCTTTTGCACATTTGTGCAAATCACAAATATTGAGAGCTCTCACTGTCTTCAGAAGTCCAGAGCAAGTGAGGGGGTGGGTCTCAGATAGAGCTGATCACAGGAAATGCTGATGCCTGTGCATGGAACGCCTTCTGGGTAAATAAAGAAGGTGGGTCTGTGAACATGCCTGCCTGGCTTCACTGCCGCTCATCTCACTCCTGAGAGGGACAAATGTACTGTGGCCTGACTCTCCCACCCAGCAAACTCTCTCACCCCCTATCAGCCTTATTTTATGGTCTTGCTTTGGCCTGGTACTGTGCTACAGACCTTGCCTCAATTTGAAAAAGGGAGAACTTTAAGAGATATTGTTATGCATAATATTTTTGCTATTCCACATATTGATCATTTTAATTGCATTTAAGGAAAGAAATGACTTCCAAATGTATAGCACAGCATTGCACCTTCTCCATGTGGTTTTTTTTTAAAGTGTGGACTTGGCTTACTTTGGCTTTTTCTGCCTTAAAGGAGACAATAACACAATTCCATATTGAACTTGTGGTTGGTAGGGCAGCAGCTTGGAGAAACCAGAAATTTCATCATTATCTTTTCCTCTCCTCTTCCTTTCACGTCTACAGCCAACTGGTATGTGAACCCTATGTGTTCTACCTCTGTCCTCTTCTCTCCTCATCATTGTTACCTCCCAAATGCAGGTGCCTCTTCCCTGCATAGTTTTCCGACTGGCCTTCAGTCCCTGCCTCTCCAAATCCATTCTCCTGATTAAAAGCCATCTATGGCTTCCCATCACTTCAAGATAATAAATCCTTTACCACTCATGAGAGTCTGGGTACTCAGAGATTAAAAGACTTTGCTCTTTCTATTTTTTTGACTTCTACCTTTTCTATACTATTTGAATTCTTTCCCCAACCCCAAGCATGTATTATAATTTATTTCTTTAAAAAACCCAATCCCTATTCTCACCTGTAATTTGATGTGAAAGGCATTGAAATACAAGGGTGGAGGGAGGAACTCTCATTCTCCCGGGGAGTTAAGGAAGAGAAACTGCTTGAGGAGAGGTGTGGCGAACAGCATTCTACACAAAGAGGTGGGAGGAGGAGACGGGGAACTGCAAGGGGCTCAGCTGGCTACAGCAGAAGAGGAGACCCTCTGCACCCACCAGCCACCAAACCCCTCTCCCTCTATTAATGCATGCATAATTCGTACTATGATTCATTGTTTACATCTGTCTCCCAGCTAAACAGTGAGTTCTTGGGGGGCAGGAAGTCACATTTTTAAGTGTACAAGGCCCACTTACAGTACTTGGCACTCAGCAGGGGCTAGTTAATAAATGAGGAGTGAGAAAGACACTGAAGGATTTACCAGAAGATCTGGACTCTGCCATCAACAGTGACTGCTTTGCTTGGGGGCCTCAAACCTGTACCTGAGGAAACAAGGGTGTGGGACGATGTGCTCTTTAAGGTCCTTTCTTGCTCTAGCATTTTAAGATTTCATGACAAGACAAACTGACATAGCTGGGCTCTGTCTTTCCTGTGCTGGGGAGGGAGGAGTGGGTGATTTAGGTTTTCACCAAAAACGATTAGGGGTGAGGTACTATATGTGAGGAGCTCTACCCATCCCACCACCTCAGGATGCTCTGAAGATGGGTCAAAGCCCACAGGCTGGGCACAGGGCAACTGGGGAACCAGCTCTCCACAAACTGCCTTTGTTCCAACAGCATTGGTCCTGTATCCTGGCCCAAACGCCTCCAGGAAGATCACTGTGTTTTCAGACATAGAGCACATCCCAAGCAGGTCTTCCTCTGTGAAGGACAGAGCTCTCCTGTGAGCCTCAGTACGTTCCTCTATCCCTCTAGGGATTTAAGGTGCCTCTGACCAGGGTGGTAAACAGAGATGTATTAGAAATGAGGGGCTGCTTGAAGCTCACCAGCCTGGAGCACCTCCCCAGAAACCCAGAAGATTTTGATTTTGAAGGAGAAAATAGCCAAGGGAAATCTGGAGTGAAATGAACACTGCTTCTTACTTAATTAACTCATGCTCATTGCTCTATGCTGGTACACTTAATACAGTTCCTAAGTTAAAATGAAAAGAATGAAGCCATTAAAGTATTAGGAAAAACTGAAAATATTTTTATAAGATTGGAGGGGGAAAGGGTATCAAAGGCAAAAAACAAAAAGAAAAGATGTAAAACTTTGGTATGACAATAAATTACAAATTAAACTCCCCAAACAAAAAAACATCATAATCAACATAAAGGTAATTGATACAAACCAAAGAATATTTGCAACACATCCAAGAATTAATATTTTAGTATATAACAAGTTCACACAAATCAATAAGAAAATGAACACATAAGAAACATGGGGAGAAAATATAAATGGGTTTTCACAAAACATACAAATGGGCGAGAGGCATGTGAAAAGCATTTAACATCACTAGCTGTGGAAAAAAGGAAATAAATAATAAGAGGTACTATGTGTATTTTCCATTTACATTAGAAAAAGATGATACGGGCTGTTCTAAGGATGAGAATATGAATTAGAACAACTTTTCTGGGAAGCAACTTTAAATTATATATCAAGAGCTTTAAAAAGTTCATACTCTTTAACATGGTGATTCTTTTAGGAGTTTACCCTAAGGAAATAATAATGGATATGTGCAAAGATTTAGCTACAGTGGTGCCCACCATCTAAAACTTGGACAAACCTTAATGTCTAACATAAAAGTACATTCATAGACTGCTGTGTAGTAATGAAAAGAGGCACAGTTTAAGTGGGGAATAAAAGGGGTAAAATGTGTATCAAATATTTTGTTTTGTTAAAAAAAAAGATTTAACGTGCATTAGAAAGTCTAAAACTCCAAAATGTTAACACTGGTTATTTCTAGGCAGCAACATCATGGGTGATTTTTGTTTTCCTCCCTTTATATTTCTGTATATTTAAAATTTTCTACAAAAATGATGTGTATAACTTTTGAGATATAAAGATTGTTAATTGAAAAACAAACCGAAAAAAGGTAAAATTTTTGCTATGTTCTAAAGGTTGATAAAGACACAATTTAATTAGACATTAAAAAATCATTAAGCCAATTTTTCTAATGAGAAACACTTAAAACTCAACTATTTTTGGAAAATGATAGTATAAAAGGAGGTAGCTAAGAAAAGCACTGAAGTGCAGCGTTCCAACCAGCAAGGGCTGTGCACTGCACACAAGGATGATTTGAAAAGCCAAAGGCTTTTCCAAACAGCAGTAAAAAGTATCCAGCCTACATTCCTGGGACCATAAATAAGAAGGGCACCCATGTGGTACGTCTGGTTCACATGGGAGATCCGACTCTTCAAGCTACAGGCTTTGGGGGCTCATTTTGTTTCCACTGTCTTCATTTGGTTAGCACTGTTTTCAAACAACCATGAAAACTTTTGATCTGTACAATATTTTTGCAATTCCCCCCTTTCCTCTTCCAGAGGATGCAACAAAAAGAAAGAGGAAGAAAAGAAGAAAACCAGTGAACACAAAATGAATCCAGTAACAGTCACAAGTGAAAGATGTGGACGACCATATTCAGGTAGATGAGATGTCATTTTTTTTTTTTAATAAGAAGTAATCTTAGTAATTTGAAAGAGTAATTTGATGGAAGAGTAAACTGATAACATTTTAGATAAACTGTACTAAAGATTTCCATAAAGCCTCATTTATTATTCCTTCCCTGTGATGACCAACTGCCCTTTCTGCTCAGTTCTCTCAAGTGCCATGAATTTGTCACCATACCCACAAATCTAAGGACTGAACTCATGAGTCCTGGCTAATCTCCTTTATACAACAGTCTTCAATGATCCAATCTCATTCTTCACTTAGTTTTAATCTCTTCAAATATGACACCAACATTTCTATCAACCATTTACTGAGAGTATGTTGTGTACCCACACTACGCCATGTGCTGTAGGCGGTAACAGAAGAACATTCTGAGTAGCCCTTTCCTGAACCTATTTACTGCACAGTGGGGTAGATGAGAGTAAGAAAAGGGAGACAACAGAGGAGGAGCCAACACAGAACACTTGTGGAACTAGAAATAAACACAGTAGGACTTCAGAATAGGGTGCCCACTGCAGGAGTGGGAAGGTTTCCTGGAGGTGGTGAAACTTGAGCTGTGTCCCAAATGAGAAGGAGGACCTGGAAGGGGAGAGGCATTCCAGACTAGAGAAACACAGTGTACAGAGGTGGAAAGCAGGGGAGAGAGTGGTCTGCCAGGTAACTGGAGCTGGGCAGGGGGGAGGAGTGGGAATGAGGCTGGAGAGGCAGGTTGAGCCAATTATGGAGGGTTTTGAGAATCAGTTGGGAGTTGACTTACGTACAACATAAAAAGCAGTACAGAATCACTATAGCTTCTTGAGTGGAAGACTTGGTAACAAAGGCAGAGTTTTAGGATTAACAGCAGCAGGCAGAAGGGGCTGGAGTGGAGAAGGGAGCTGCACAGGACACCCTGCTGCAGGGATGTATGGGAGGGTGAAGGTCTTCTTCATTCATTACCACCTTTAGCAGGTCCCAGGTTCAGGACTAGGCTCTGAGGTTACACAGATAGCTAGTGGGAAGAAAGTAAAACAAATACAAAACTACAGAAAAAAGGATGAATGCTATAATAAAGGAAGTATAGGATGTTGGAGAAGAGAGGAAGAGGAGATAGATTTGCTAGGTGATATAGTTTAGATATGTTGTCCCCTCAAAGCTTATGTGAAATCTGATCCCCAACTTGGCAATGTTGGGAACTGTTTGGGTCATGGGGGGCAGATCTCTCATGAATAGATTAATGCTCTCCTTGGGGGGTGGGGGGTGGTTAATGAGTGAGTTCTCACTCTGTTAGTTCCCATGAGGGTTTGTTGTTTAAAGGACCCTGGCACCTCCCTCTCTCACTCTCTTGCTTCCTCTTCCCCTGTGGTCTTGCACATGCTAGCTGCCTGCCACTTTCCTCCATGAGTATTAGCAGCCTGAGGCCCATGTCAGATGCAGCTGTCCCAGGATTGTGAGCCAAATAAACTTCTTTTCTTTAGAAATTACCCAGTTTCAGGTATTCTTTTATAGCAACACAAAAATGGACGAATACACTAGGGAAGGTGTACACAATGTGGTGGCAAAAATGACTTCTAGATTTACAGTTGCAAAAATGATCAGACCAGTCATTAGTGGGGAAGTTTCAAATGGTGCCATTCAAGGTCAAATTTAATCATTTACTCCTGCCCAATCAAACATGACTATCACTATAGAACATGTTTGACCAGCCATCCTATTGTCATATCAATGTGACCAACCCATTTCCCCAAACACCTATTTCTACCCAATGCTAGATTACATTTCCCTCACCTTTCCTTAGAATGCCCTCCCTACTTCTCATGTCCTACCCAGTTGTCAGTTAAACTTATTGTCTGCTACCAAAACAAGTTTCACTGCTTGTTCCATCCTCCATAACTACAGACCAATAAATTTCTAGAAATTCTGTTTCCTAATATTATCTGGTTTACTATAAAGTCCCTGCAGGAATGTAAGCATCAAACTTTAAAATAACAAATAGCAGTCAAGACTTATTGGTAATTACTATAAATCCATCACTATGCTAAATGCTTCATACATTTTGCTCAGTCTCTCAGCAACCCAAGGAAGCAGGCAGTAAGTACTATTGTTTCACTGTTGAAAAGGAGGTTAGGACACTTGCCCAGGGTTACTCAGCTGGTGAGCGGTAGAGTCAAAGTCCAAACCTGGAGCATGGTTAACCACCGTGCTTCTCTGCCTCCACTCTCATGGGAAATGCTGGCTGTGCCCTGCTGTTCTAGCTACTCTGCCCCTCCTCATATTTCCCCATCAGGGTCATGCATCAGTACTCACAGAGACCAGCTCTGGAAGCCTCTGTCCCAGCAAGTGTAGAGACTTGCTTTTTCCTCCTCGTCCAACCTCTGCCCCTCAAGTATGGAGATGGATTTCATTCTTTCTCCTCCTCCTCCTTCTCTTACACCCTCTTCCTCCTCCTCCCCTCCCTCTTATCTTTATTCTTACCCTCTCCATGCCCAGGATTCATCCCCGTGGTCCTCATTAGCTCAGAACTACAACAAGAAGCCCAATATTTGGACCCAATTTTAGAAATGCCTTTCTAGACCTCAATGAGGAACTTCTCCTCTTCCCACTCTGCTCCATCGTCACCACCATCACTGCAGCTGACATTTACCAAACACTCATCCTGTGCCAGGTGTGTGTGCAGCGCTTCACACAGATTGTCTCATGTAGTGCCTTCATCCTGCCATGAGACAGGAATTACCTGCTTCATTTTACAGTTTCCAAGGTCGTACAACCAGCAAGTAGCAGAGCTCAAAAGTGAGCTCAGGTCAGGTGGATTTTTGAGCCTGGATTCCTAATTGTCACATGCTATGGCTCCTAGCCTAGGTCCCCAGAGCTCTAAGCGAACTGGATTTTAAGTGTTGTGACTGTGAATGTCCCCTCACCTCCTCGTAAAAAGCTTTGCAAAACACTCAGAAGGATTCCTCTATGTTTCCTTCCCATGTGGCTTTACAAAGTTCATGTTTCCCCTTCTCATCTGAGTGAATCTGAATCTGTCTGCTAGCTTCACAGCCCCTCACATTTAGTTAACAAGCAGATAATGTGAATTTGCTATTTTCCTCTGTGTGAAATTGACTGCCTCTTTGTGGTGTGTCTAAACCACACATTATTCAAACTTGGGCACACACATGCCACTTCCTTGGTCAGCGGAGTATACTGAAGACAGAAAAAGAGGAAATTTTTGCTGTTGTTTAATTGAAGTGTTTCATATATGTGGCAATTACAGAGGATTCATATTAATTCAGATCAAAATGAAGAACGATAGGTCTGAATTGAAAATGGCCAATTGTACTGTAACATTCTAATATTTTTTAGCAGAAACATGGTGTACATGTTGTATGACAGAACAGTTAAGAAAGTGTATAAATTATTGTGAATGACTTAATTCTTTAAAATGATTATTAATGGGATACATTATGGCTACACTGGTTTCATGGGGAGTGAGAAGGGCACGTTAGAGATTCAGTGGGACTTGGGCTTACTCTGCTGGATCTAAAAGCAGGGATTTGCAAACTCAACAATTAGATAAACATGACATTACTGGGAAACAAATCATTCAGTATCTGTACATTGCTGCAAGGAATGGTGCAGTCTTTCTTAAGATACAGCTTTAGAAGTCAGAGAATCCTGGATCCTTTTGAAGACCCTGTTTCTTAAGGTTTCAAAGATATTTTTAATGTTCCTCCTCATCTTGAAGATACAAATGTCATGGTGCTCTCAGTACACTGTTAAAAGCTATTCAATCTTATTCTAAGGCCCAGCAGGCATTCTTTGAACTTGAAGAACAGAAGAATTGTGAGCTCCACACATCCCTTGTAAATACAGAGAGATCACAAACTTGGCAAACCCTACCATTCCTTGTGGTCAGAGCTCTCTTCCGTCATGCAGTTACCTCTTTGTTTTCACACCTTACTAAGTGTTTTGGTGAAACTCAGTTTGACATGTTACCAGGAACCTGGTACTATTCAAAAACACTACCCAAATAGTCTTTCGGTAGTGCTGATTACATTTAGGAAGCTCTGGTGAATGCAGATCTTCAGGCTTATATTATTAATATTGTCACAGTTACAGAAAAGTCTTCTCTCAGATGCTGGTCTGTGGCTCTGGCACAGGAATTGTCAACTCGAGTTTTGTGATGCTTGGATTAATAATAGGGGCATGGTGACATTCTAAACAACTGTCCCTGAAAAATTAATTTTAAATGTATATAATTTAAAAAATAAGTTTGCATGCTATTTTCTTTCCTACTTTCTTTTCCCTGGAGAACGGAATATGACTAGTGAAACTCGAAAAAGCTTAAAAAACACTACTGTGATGCATCTGTCCGAATGTGACCCAGACCAGGGCAAGTGAATTTTATAAATCTGGACACCTACCATAAAATCCTTCTGAAATTCCAAGATTCTGGGAGTAGAACCAATGGTTTTGAGGTTACAATATCTCCTGCTCCCAAATGTGGAATGAAATTTTAACATTAAATAGGGATGGAAAATCCAAAACTACTAAAATGATACCCATTTCATTTAGTAAAATAGATTTGTATACATTAAATTATTAAAGTTTAAATCTTTATATTTATGCATATCTCAAGCACCAGGCAGCTATCCGGAACTATCTGAGAATAAAAGTTAATTATTCTTTTGTTTTTACTATCTTAGAGTATATAAATACCTGAGTAGTTCTTTTATTTTAAAACGTGTAATCTAAATATATCTGAATAGTTAAATATATCTACATATTTAATTATATATTTATACACATATTTTAAAATATATAACACAGACACACATATATCAATAAATTAATACCAAAATATTCTTGTAGAAAATTTTATCTGTGAGTTGAGCCAAAGCATAAATAAGAAAGACTAAAATTTATAAATATTTAGACAGACTTAGAATCATATTCTTAAGCCTAATAACAGAAATGTAATCAATCATCACAAATGCAATAAAATAAAAGTGATTTCTTACTGAATACTGGGAAAGATGTGTTTCCTTTTAACACTTGGAATTCTTGTTCTAGTCGTCTTCGTAAATCTATTTGTTCAAATAAAACCTTCTGAAGTTCTTCTAATAAAAAAAAAGTCATTTTAGTAATCTTTACAAATAACTCTCCAGAGAACTGTTATATATGGCAATTTATTATTATAAGACAAAATATTTTACCAGCTTAAAAAGTGTTGCATAGACATAGGATAGATTTTGTGCAGAAATCCATGAATATAAATCAATGTAATATATTATTTTAAAGTATTGTATTACAGTGTCATGTATTGATTGATATGTATGCATTAATCTCAATTATATCCACCCAATGGTCCATATATTATTCATATGTTGCTTGTCAAGCTTAAAATATGGCACAGAACAAAAATATCCTCCAATTATCTCCATAGTTTTTAAAGCTAAGAGAAGTTCTACAGAATCAAACTTTTCTTTACCTTTCCCCATATTTTCCACATCCTTTTTGAGCGAATGAGGTGAATTGGCTTCTTGAGTGTGTTCACCTTTTAAAAAGGAGGAAAAATATTGTTAGCTTTGTGTAGGCAATTTTCTGAAAGTTTTCCTTTTTGTTTTCTTTTAATATTTACAAGAGAGCTTATTTACTCTAACCTGAAATTAGAAGTCCTCAGAAGCAAATGTTGTTCTCATTTATTTGTGTACATGGTCCCCTGGACCATGGAGGGAGCTACAGAAAATAAAGGCATGGCCTGCCTGGCCTGCGGATGACAGTTCCTCCATGAAAGCAGATTCCTGCACTAGCCCCTCTCCTGGCCCCCCACCATTATCCATCTTTCACAAAAATGGTAACTGCGACATTGAGCAAAAGAGGAGGCTGGACAGTCAAGATTTCTAGTAGAAATCCAATCAGAGTCCGTCTCCTCCTTGAGGCGAGGAAGCCTGGTTTCAACTAGAAGGCCCTCAAGACCCCACAAGCAGGAGCTCCCCAGCCTTCTTGGGCCACCAAAATGTGGGGCAATGAAAAAGAAGTAGGAGGAGGCTTTGGTTGAATAGAAGAGAATTTATATCCTTCCAAGAGAATTTATTAGCCTGGAGGGGTTTCCTAATAACTGACAGTTTTTTTTTAAAAAAAACAACTTAAAATGGAGATGTGAAATAAGTTCTCTTACATTAGTTTGTAAATATTTACTTGCTTGCTGATAGTCTCTTAACTACTCTTTTACCATTAAAAACTATATTGTGGATAAAGGTTAGATTGTTGTTCTCACCTGTTTTGCTTATGTGCTAACTAGGATGATGGCAAGCTAAGAAAATGTATTTATCTATAGTCATAAATTGAGTCTACATAATCTAGAAATTTAAAATAAACCAAAGAAATCCAATCATTCAGTTAGTTAATCAGGATTTTTTTCAAATTTCAGTCTGATATCAGAATATCAACATAATTGAATTAAGCTTTCTGTTTCTGCTAGAGAGGTGTGGCAGTACAGACAAAGGTGCTCTGACCTTTCATGGACAACCCCCTCCAGTCACTTGGGCTTAGATCCCTCCTCTGCATCCTCAGAGCACCTTGTACACCTCGGGCACAGTGTGATTTGCTTACTCCCCTCCTCAACCATTAGACCGCATGCTACCTGGAGGTAGGGGCTCTGTCTTTTCTGTATGGCCAGTGCCTAGCACAGTGCTGGACACATCATAGGCACTCAGTGAAGTGTCTTTAGTTGTTACTCAAAGGGACCCCAGGAGTTATACATTCTAAATTATGATATGAGCCAGAATTCATCATTTCAATTCCATCCTTACTATTCATTTATTTCCCTCAGCAAGAATTGGAATATAATGGCCCCAGGCACTTGTAGGAATACTGGGAGATTTCATTGTCAAGGCAAAAATTTCTGCAAGGAGGGAAACAGTATTTCTTCCCAAAGCAGTAACCCATAGTGTCATGGACAGACAGGAAAATCCTTGACGTGATATTATGTCAATTCTGCAACATGATATTATAATTGCCAATTCTGCATTTCACTTGATGACAGTCAAGAGTGTGTGTGTGTGCACATGTGTGTGTGCACGCATGCGTGTGTGTGTATGTAAATACATATATGCAAATATACACATATACAAATATTCCAGAACTTATGCATAAATAGGTGAAGGAGCCTAATAATACTCTTGGCATTCCTAAGTTCCTTAGTGGTAGGCATTTTCTCCAATATCTAGATCATATTCACACAACCTCATTCCCATTCTCATCTTGGATGTGACCTCTCTCTACAGGTTCAGGTGTACTCTTGAACCATGATACCTTGGCTTTCTTCTCCATGTAATAAGAAAATAATGAGGAACTATCTGTGAAACATTTTAAACATAGACCTCAGTATGTTTCCTAAAAATACTATTATTTAAAGGAAGAATAACATGAAAATTGATAACAAAGCATTAATATGTAAACCAATAATAAGGGTTTTGAAATGGAGATGAATATATGTTATGTACAGTTTTGCCTAGTCTCAGTTAACCAGTTAAATGCATAGAAGTTTCATACTCATTTACAATATTGATTCTGAACAAGAGAAGAAACAAGCATGCATATATCTATGCATTTATCTACAGAGCATAACAAGACTGTAAAACTTTCTGAACCACTCAAAACATGATTTACATGAGATTGTTTATTCATGAATAGGCAATTCTAGAATTTCTAGTTCTTATAACATTATAGACCAGATTCTTTTTGACTCATTCGTATGTTTTGTGGACTGTTTATCTTATATTACATTTCAATTAGGTAATTAAACTTAAAAATTAAAATTTGATATGTAAATATTTCTTTTCCAATTCCCAATTAGTAGCTTTACATAGGTATAAAACCACCAAACAAGTAACTAGTAAATGAAAACTATGTTAACCACAGGCAAATCTACTGATGACCTTAATAATAAGCTATTCATCAGCTTTGTGGAGGTTTTATTAATATCTTGTATCAATGTCTATTTCAAACAGATATTTTACTCCCACTTCTGGGTAAAATCTGCCAGTTATGAGCTTAGAAGTTTCAAATGTCTCACTTTCAAAGGGTTTTTAAAAATGGATAAATGTTAGGTAAATAAAGAGCACAGAAGCTTCAGCTGCCTTTTATGTGTCTTTTACTGGACTGTTGCCTTTTGTATATTACTAATCTATGAAAACCAGATTGTTAATGGTGGTTAAAAATGACCTCTGGGAGACTAGATGTTTGTTCACTATTACTGTTAATGTTTTCCATCTGGTTAAAAAACAAGGCAGTCTAATACTAGATTAAATAAATGCGATTCAGTTGACAATGAACTTCAAATTCTTATAAATATTCCATCAGGTTAGATGCATTTTACTTTTTCAAAATTAATTAATGGGTTTGGGGACATCCAAAAATGAAAATGCTTGCTTTCCTTGCCTCTATATTCCCCTTTTTAAAAAAAATTACAAAAAGGGTGGTGGGAAGCATACAGACTTAATTGTGTAGAGGTATAGGTGAGAAAATTACATGTGGAAAGAATACCCTTCTTGGAGGCCTGGCCTCAAACATGTCTTAAGTCAGACTATAGAAGAAAACAGGTCAGTGGTTTGAAGTTGGAGAGTAATGGGTAATTAGGACGTAAAATGCATCCTGTGGACAGCTGCTGCTTAAGGGGGCTTCTACACGAGCACTCCACAAGTGCACAATCACAGGAACAGTTCATGGTGACTTGCATGGTTTCAGTGAATCCTGCTCGCTCTGGGAGGGCAGAGGCAGCCTTGTGCCAAATCAGATAAACTACACCTCTCTGAGTGCAGCGAAAGGCCCTGGGCTATGAGATTCCTGCTTTCCTGGTCTCTCAGGGTCCTCCAGCACTGGATGGCATTCCAGGTGAATTTCCACCCCACCCTTGGTTCTGCCCTCACAGTCATTAGAAACTGGAAGTATGAGAGATGGATGTGAGAATGTGCCACCTGAAGCAGACTTGAGCAGTAAATAGTAAATAAGGAGGAGACTGGGATATACAAAGAAAAAAAAACCACAATAGGAAAAACAGCTAATAGAATTCCTTGGCCCTACCTTTCAAGGCACGAGAGAAATTACTTTCTTTTAAATATCATGATACACCTCTGCTCAAGAACCCACAATGGCTCCCCATGGTCTACATCAAAGAATGCACTCTAAATTCCTCTCCAGGAGCCTCCAGATTCTCCCACAACCTTGTCCCACCCATTGAACTGACCTGTCTTTCTCCATCGCCAAACACAAACCTTTTATCCCAGTCAGGCCTTTATTTCCCACTTCTGCTGGCTGGCTCTGCCTTCCTTTGTTTCCCCTGCTTAAGGTGCCCTCCCCTCTCTTTCCTGTCCATCCAAAATCAGAAGGCCATCCAAGTCCCTACTTGTTTTGGACTGAATGCTTGTTTTCCCCCAAAATTCATAAGTTGAAATCCTAACCCCCAAGGTGATGGTATTAGGAGGTGGGGCCTTTGGGAGGTCATTAGGTCACAAGGGCTCTACCCTCTTGGGATTCATGCCCTAATAAAAGAGGCCCCAGAGAGTGCCCTTGCCCCTTTTCCCCAGTGCAAAAACACAGCAAGAAAATGGCTATCTAGGAAGAGGAAGAGAACCCTCATCAGACACCAAATTTGTGGGTGCCTTGATTTTGAATTTCCCAGCTTCCAGAACTGTGAAAAATAAATGTTGTTTAAGGCACCTGGCCTACAGTATTTTTGTTATAGCAGCCTGACTAGACTAAGACACTTCTCTTCTGTAAGCCTTTCTCAACTTCTGCAAATCCAACCGATCCATCCTTCCAGGGCTGAAGGTCTAAGTGCTTATCATTTTCACTCTGCCCCTTTGCACCCAATAGTCTAGTGTTTTACCTACATTAGTATGGTCTGCCCCAGCTGGAAAATATGCTTTCTGAGGGCAGGGAGATCCTTCTCTACAGGTAACCCTATCATGCCTGCCATAGACAGGCATACATACAAATCCATTCTACAAATACTTGTTCTACTTTATTTAATTCATTCTGATTTCTGAAAGACATGCCAATTAATTCTATTATAAAGTTTCAATTGTCATGAGGAGTTTTAAAGCACTAATTCACTCTTATGAATGAAAAAGCACATTTTTGATCCATTTGTATGTTCTGACTAAATCAGACTGACTCTATATTTCCAGTTTACTGGGGAAGTTTGTGATGTTCCAATACAAAATGTTTTGTTCCCATCGCACATTTTGAAAATTTTTCTTAGGGACAAACAAAATGACAGCCCTAAATGTTAGCCAAGACATAAAAATATTAATTAACATATGCCTCCTGTGGCCTCCAACAGCAAAAATACCTTACATTTTTAGAGCTCATTTAATTATAAGAGCCAAATGAGTAGGTCAGATGACCTATTGTGTTGGTGGACATGGGACAGGGGGAGAAGCTGATTAAACAGAGATTATTGCTCTCAAGCTAAACTCTGAATTCGATAACTAAGATCATTTAAATACTGTACTCTGTATGTATAGAGGGTATACTACTTCCATACGGTACAATAGGAAACTCCTGGCATATGAATGAAGAATACAAAATTTGGCATTCATCCATTCCTTCTACGGAAATACATTCTCTCTTCTTTTCCCTCCTTTCAGTCCCACTTGGTTTCCTACTACCTGTCTTGGCTTGTCTCCCTTTTAAATTCTCCCTTGAGCCTGCAACCAGCTCCCAAAGGCCCTGTCACAACCAGCAGTCCCAGGGACTAGCAAGTTGCTTATCACGGAAAGGGCCTCTATGTTCTCCCAGTACTACTGCTGACGACACTTGAAAAACATTGAGAGAATTTTTCCTTTTATAGAAGGACCTTGTATTTTTGAACTGCACACTCAGAGGTAAATTTAGTAATGAAACTTATTTTGGTTTCAGTCAGTGTCCATGCACATGATACACGTGCACTCTAACATTTGTATGAAAAGTGATAATTTCAGTCAAGCATCCAGATGTTTCCACAGTTTATGGACACGCCTGTGCTACTGTCTGCATTCTGGTACAGGGGAGAAGGCACATCCTGCACATGAGGCTGTAAGTGGTCTCTGCATGCTGTTCCGTCGTGCCATCTGCCCTTTCAGGATGGGCTAAGGTTCCGCCTTCTTGTCTCCCATCAGCCTCAGCACAGGGCCTGGCCTCTGTTGAACAGAGACTCCATGTACATGTTTAACTTCCAGACAAACTCTGAATTTGAATAATTATTCTCAGTTTATAATTTCTTAATTGAGATTTTTTTTTTAAGTTTATTTATTTATTTATTTTTTAATTTTATTTTGTCGATATACATTGTGGTTGATTATTGTTGCCCCTTACCAAAACCTCCCTCCCTCCTTCCTCTCCTCCCTCCCCCACAACAATGTCCTTTCTGTTTGCTTGTTGTATCAACTTCAAGTAATTGTGGTTGTTATATCTTCTTCCCCCCCCCGTTTTTTTTTTTTTTGTGTGTGTGTGTGTGTGTGAATTTATATATTAATTTTTAGCTCCCACCAATAAGTGAGAACATGTGGTATTTCTCTTTCTGTGCCTGACTCGTTTCACTTAATATAATTCTCTCAAGGTCCATCCATGTTGTTGCAAATGGCAGTATTTCATTCGTTTTTATAGCTGAGTAGTATTCCATTGTGTAGCCTCTCACCATACATTAATTGAGATTTTCTGAAATTTTTAATCTTCTCTTTCTCTAACAATCTATCTCAGAGATATAATTTGAATGAGGTCAAAGTTAATCTATAGTTCGTATAACTAGTCCATTTAAGAATAACCAAAATTTAGCATAATATATGGTTTAGAGAGGTTTTTAAGAACACTTTGCATTAAGGCATTCAAAAATCAATTACATGTAAAGCTAGGTTAAATAATTTTCTCCTCTATCAGTGGAAATAAATCTGCTAATTTCTTGGTGTTAAATTCTACATTAAACTACTTCTCGTGTGATGTTTGGCACTTTAGTGAGGTTACAGAAGAGAAAAAAAAAATACCACTGGAAAGGCCATCTTACAGAATGAACTAACTAAATATTACTCCATTAGCAAAAGAAAGGAATAAGTACAAGATTAAGTAATATTGGTGGGATTATAGTAAACTAAGAGTTACGGCTAATTTTATAATCCATGATCAAAATTTATCATGAGTTGCATACACATTGCTTTTTGAATCAGTATACTAAATATCTTTAGTGAATCTTGAGTCCGTCTCGAATTCTCTTGAGTTTTAGGACTGGGATGTGTGTTAACGCTATTTAATATTTTCTTTCTGCGAAGTTTTTCATTGTTCCTCTCTATCTTCTGGAGCTCCATATAAACTTTAAAAAATCATTAGTAAGAAGGGAAATTTTTCATAAATAAAAAGATATCTGAAATAGGGGGATTATTAATTTTGAATACATATATTGAAAGAACTCAAAAAGCATTGTACATAACCAAATGTAAATTAGAGGTGGGAGGTTTCATGAAATTCTACAGGCAGATAAACCAAGGCACAAAGTAGTTAAAGTCACCTAGTAAGCGAGAGAATTAAAACCTACATCTACTAGTCTGCTTTTAAGAACTTTTCTTCTTCTTTGCTTTTTTTTAAAAAGAAAAAAATCCTTAAGCATGTTCTGAAATAGAATGGAATAATAAATCAGAGCACCTCATCCGCTATATATTCATGAGAAATGTAATTGCTTCTTACTATTCTCAGAAATCCATCCATAGCATATTAAGTACACTAGAGAATCATACCAGTGAAAATCAAATTGATTTTTAAAACTTCTATACATATAACAAGATGCAGCCACGCTTAGAGTCCAATGGTGCTGGCATTTCTACAATGAAAGGGATTGAAAAGTGGGATGACTCCACTCCACCTGCTTTGCTTGACTTGCAATAGCTTTGAGCCGTCTTACCAGCTTACCTCACTGCATTCAATTTCAAATCACTTAACTTCACTAAAGTTATTCAAAACGAATATGCAAAATCTTACTCTGGGATTGCAAGCAAAATACTTGTCACATATTTTCTAGTACATAATATTTTAACCAAACTACCATCCCCCTAATCTATCTGCCTTGGTTTTGAGCATGGGTCTAATTTTAAAGAGCTCTATAGATAAAAGTTCTACTGGCTTTTAATGAATTTTGACTGCTTTAAAAACTTGTTTAGGGGCTGGCCCATGGCTCACTTGGGAGAGCATGGTGCTGACAACACAAAGTCAAGGGTTAAGATCCCCTTACCAGTCATCTTTAAAAAAAAAAAAAATTCTTGTTTGGTCCCTCTAATTATAAAGAATTGTAATTATATCTGTTGTGTGTAAGGTTAACGACCATTATTAACAGGGAGGTTTCTAAAAAATCATTCAAAAATGCAGTCTTTTCGAAATTACTGAAAAGTAAGTTACCAAAAAGACTGAAAGATTGGAGGAAGGCTAAACTTTACTAAAATGATGAACTAAAAAACCAACTGGAACTCAGTATTTTGCTACAATGAATTTGTATGAGGGGTCAATTGAGGCAAGTATCAATCATTTAAAGGTGTCTATATCATTACTTGAAAAAAGTCATAAAAATTTCCTGAGAAGCTACGTTTATGATTGCCATGGGAGTGAAAAATTCAAATCAAAATAAAAATTGCATACTGACTTATCAGGCAGTTTGAAAGACATTTTATTCTTCTGTGTTATAGCTGTGAT